>NC_057711.1:1348391-1355167 GCF_004010195.1 Chiloscyllium plagiosum | reverse complement strand
GTTTTACCTGCACATCCACTAATATCATTTATTGTATCCGTTGCTCCAGATGCGGTCTCCTCTACATTGGATGTGGAAGAGTTGCGTTGGAGGGCACCTTTAACCATGTGCGAAGGGAAATCGCGTTCTCGAATAAGGAGACCATCTGGTGTGTTCTGTACTCTATGCTATTTTCTCCCCACCCGCACCCTCCTCTCCACACTTCAGGCTCTCTGCCTGTATTCCTGATGAAGAGTTTTTGCCCGAAACATCGATTTTCCTGCTCCTCGGATGCTGCCTGAACTGCTGTGCTTTTCCAACACCACTCTAATCCAGAATCTGGTTTCCAGCATCTGCAGTCATTGTTTTATCCAATGAGATGAGGAACCTCATAAACTTTAAAAAGTGCTTGGATGAGGATTTGAAACGTTCCAACATTCGACGCTATGGACCAAGAGCTGGAAAGTTGGATGAGTGGAGGTTTAGACTGGTGCAGGCTCAATGGGCTGGTTTGTACTGTGTGATTTTGTGAGTCTGTAACTCATTGTACTGTGTACATCGATGCCCTTCTCCTCTGCCATTTCCAGGTAACTCATTCCACAGCTCAGTTACGCTTTGATTGGAAGTTTCTCTTTGACTCCTGTAGAAAGCCCATGTCTGACTAATTTAGCTGGGTAATTTAGTAGGGGTAAGTAGTTGTATATCTACGTGAATATTCAGAAAGAATTTGAAGAGGTTCAGCACAAGAAATCATCAGCAAAAATCAGAGCATACAAAGTTGGAAATGATTAATTAAGACTGAGAAGACAGGGCTAAGATGTGAAATGTCACAATACTCAGCTTTCCGTACTAGGTTCTTGTGTTTCAGAAAGCTGTACAGAGTATGGATCTTGCCTTGCATCTTTTTTCAATTTCTCCTTGGGAGCTTGGACAGCCTCTATTTCCATGTTGCTTTCTCCATGGCAACACCTCATCCAGTCAGAGTCGACTTGTCAAACAGTTGGCACTCCTTTATCCTGCGTTGTAAGTTGTTGTCTTGCCTTAAAATTTGGCGTTCTTGGATTTGTTTTGACAAGTGTAAGACAAAAAGCTTTGGCAGCACATTTGTTTTCAGAAAGATTGATGACTTAGTGGAAAGAATGGAGCGTTGTCTCTGAAAGGTGTCAGGTGACAATTAGTTAGGCAACATGGTGATGCTGTGTTGGGGAGAGCAGGATTTACAATGGGATTGTGTATAATGTAATCCACTGACATTAACAAAGACAAATTGTGGTATGTTTTCAGTCGTGAGAAACAAGAAGGTGGAAGAGTAAATCATTGAAACAAAAATAGAAATTGCTGGAGAAACTCAGCATGTCTGGCAGCATTTGTGTGCGAGAGAGAAACATTTCAAACACTTTTAAGTTCAATGAACCTTCTTCGGAACTGCTAGTTCTGCTTCTGTATTCCTGGTTAACGGCTGGTTTCAGATCTTCAGCATCTGCAGGTCTTTGCTTTATTTCATGGAGACTGAGATTTCACCTCAGGATGGGGTCATTTTCAATGCCGAAGGGGAGCAAGGAATGAGTGTCCTTCTCCCGCTTTCATGGATTGCAGTCTGTATCTGCCCTTCCTATCCCGAACTTGTGAATATTTGATGGGGACAGTAGGTGAAGCTTTAGTTTGTATCAAACCACATCTCTCCCTGTCCTGGGAGTGTTTGAGAGGGACAACATAGAAAAGAAGAGCTTTACTAACTATTTGATGTGCCTATCGTGGGAGTAAAGCTCCCTTGACACTGTACCCATCAAACAAATGTAGAACACATGGGTTAGATACAGAGTAAAGCTCCCTCTACACTGTCCCCATCAAACACTCCCAGGACAGGGACAGCATGAGGTTAGGTACAGAGTAAAACTCCCTCTACACTGTCCCCATCAAACACTCCCAGGACAGGGACAGCACGGGGTTAGGTACAGAGTAAAGCTCCCTCTACACTGTCCCCATCAAACACATCCCAGGACAAGGATAGCACAGGGTTAGATACAGAGTAAAGCTCCTTCTACACTGTCCCCATCAAACACTCCCAGGACAGGGACAGCATGAGGTTAGACACAGGGTAAAGCTCCCTCTACACTGTCCCCATCAAACACTCCTGAGACAGAAACAGCACAGGGTTAGATACAACAAATGTACCTCGAAGCCGATCCCATTACATGCTCCCAGGACAGGTACTAAATAGGATGTAACAGAGAGTAAAGCACCTCCTACTCCTCTGCTCTTTGATCCCAAAATAAAGCTCACTATACTCTTTTAAACTAAACAGAAACAGAAAACAAAGACCCCTGGACAATTTCCTCATCAAACTCTCCAATGACAGGATGCCGATAGGATTAGATAATGAGTCAACATCCCTCAACTCTTAACTGAAACTGAAGCTGCCTCTACTCTTATGAACTGAAAGTAAAACACCCTTGACTTTGCCCTCATCAGCCCCTTGGAGACCTGTCTCTCCTGGGAGTGCTTGATAGAGATGGTGTCGAGGAGACTTTCAGGTTGAAAGAGTCAAAGGAACTTTACCTCCTCTTTACTCTTCGTTTAAAACAGTCCAGCAAGTTTTACTTTGTTTCTGACACCATGTTGTACCTGATATGGTAGTATAGAGGGAGCTTTACTCTGTGCTGGCCCTGTCCTGGGAGTGTTTGATGGGGGACAGTGTAGAGGGAGATTTACTCTGTATCTAACCCTGTGCAGGCCCTGTCCTGGGAGTGTTTAATGGGGGACAGTGTAGAGGGAGCTTTACTCTGTATCTAACCCCGTGCTGTCCCTGCCCTGGGCGTGTTTGATGGGGGACAGTGTACAGGAAGCTTTACTCAGTATCTAACCTCTTGCTGTCCCTGTCCTGGGAGTATTTAATGGGGACAGTGTAGAGGGAGCTTTACTCTGTATCTAACCCTGTGCTGTCCCTGTCCTGGGAGTGTTTGATGGGGACAGTGTACAGGAAGCTTTACTCTGTATCTAACCCTGTGCTGTCCCTGTCCTGGGTGTGTTTGATGAGGACAGTGTAGAGGGAGCTTTATTCTGTATCTAACCCCATGCTGTCCCTGTCCTGGGAGTGTTTGATGAGGATAGTGTATAGGGAGTCTTACTCTGTATCTAACTCCGTGCTGTCCCTGTCCTGGGAGTGTTTGATGGGGGACAGTGTAGAGGGAGCTTTATTCTGTATCTAACCCCGTGCTGTCCCTGTCCTGGGAGTGTTTGATGGGGACAGTGTAGAGGCAGCTTGAGCCTGTATCAAATCCTGTGCAGCAGTTGGTGTGACAGGAACAGGACAGAGTAAGCTTTACTCTTATTTCTAAGAGATGCAATGGTGACATCCAATGAATGAATTAAAGTGCAGGTGATTTGGGACTCAGTCGGAAACACTGAGTTGCTGTCTCCTGTGATGTAATTGTTTTCTCAATGTTGATATGTCATTTGTAGCAGAGCCTAGTAATGTCCTTGCTCGTGGGAAGATTAAGGACATTCCAATGTCCTACATAATGAGCCGCACCAGGCATTGACCTGACATAACCAACCATTTGTCAGTGCACTGTCTGAATCGTAATCCGAGCTGACATGTGCTTTGTGGATGTGCTTGAGGAGCCCCTATTCTTGATGTGTTAAACTGAAATCCACCCGTCATCTCTTTACAGCTGACGAGTCACTCCCTGGGAACAGTGCATCGGATAACAAATATTTGAGTGAGATATTAAACTCCAACTGAGGAGGGTTGTGAAGGGTTTGGTGTGTACTGTACCTTTTAGGGAGCTGAAATTTCTGGCGGGCACAAAGTGTCCTGAAAGAATTTAAAATGTAACATTTGACTGTGAAACCAATAGTGTAACTGAGTTGCCGTGGTACAAACAGAAACAGTGAGATTCAAATTCGATCAGATTTTGGTATCTGGGGCATAATTTAAATTGATTGGCCGAATTTGAATTTTACTGTTTGGGAGGACATCCAAGCAGTGAAATAAAACAATGTTTTGAGGTATAAAACTGGTCACTTTGAACAGATAGGGCAAAAACTGCAAAGAAAACCAACAACTATAGACTAGCTCTCAAAAAGGTACCTGTTTATATGAAAGACCTGTGAAGGCAAATACTGAAGAAAAGACGATGGAGGAAAATCAGAGAGGGAAGATACAAATAGAAGACTGCCTGGTTTTGAAATCTGAATTCTTTTTGTAAACCTTAATCAGGGTTTCTATCAGACCGGTTTTGTCGAGTGAGGAGATAAAAGATAGGTGTAAGAGAAAGGAGTTGTAAATAGTTGTTGGTTTTAATATTCTCTGTTGGACTTAAGGAATAAATTGTTAACTTTTACTTTAAATGGTGACCTCTGGGATAGTTCTTTGCCTCTCGAAATGTAACAGATTATGACCTGAGGTGAGCTTCTCTGTGTGTCAGGGTTAAATTAGCGGAGGGGTTGACCCTGTGTTGTAACAGGAGACAGACAAACTCAAGAAACATCTCTCTGAAAGACATTGCTTCCAACAGTGTGGCATTCTGCCTGTAGCATGCCATGGACAGTGCAGCACTGCTTCATTACTGAGCTTTCAGTATTGCAGCACTCCATATGTACTTGCCCACTGACACAGCAATATGCCTCAATGTGGACTCTTCAACAGTGCAGCACTCCCTCATTACTGACCCTCTGATAGTGCGGCTCTCCCTCAGCACTGACCCTCCGACAGTACGGCTCTCCCTCAGCACTGACCCTCCGACAGTGCGGCACTCTCTCAGCACCGACCCTCCGACAGTGCGGCACTCCCTCAGCACTGACCCTCCGACAACATGGCACTCCCTCCGCATTGACCCTCTGACAGTGCGGCACTCCCTCCGCACTGACCCTCCTACAGAGTAGCACTCCCTCCGCACTGACCCTCCAACAGAGCGGCACTCCCTCCGCAGTGACCCTCCGACAGCGCAGCAGTCCCTCAGCACTGACCCTCCGACAGAGCGGCACTCCCTCCGCACTGAGCCTCCGACAGAGCGGCACTCCCTCCGCACTGAGCCTCCGACAGAGCAGCACTCCCTCCGCACTGACCCTCTGAGAGTGTGACACTCCCTTTTCAATATGATCATGGCTGATCCATTATCTCAAAACCATGCTCTTATCTCATCCCTATATACTTGATGCCAATGAAATAAAAAAACGTATCTCTTTCATGAATATATTCAGTGACTTGGCCTCCAGAGCCTGTGAGGTAATGAATTCCAGAGAATCCCTACTCTCTGGATGATGACATTGCTCTTCATCTCAGTCCGAAAAGGCCTAAGCTGTAGCCAGAGACTGCGTAACCGATGTTGGAAGATGTTAGGAGACATGTACAAACATTGATAGAGCCAGCAGTTTTCTGGAAACTATCACAAACCAGTTGGCATTAACTCCCCGCTCTGCCACTGACTAAACATGCTTTCTGGGCAGTGCTTGTAATTGGTGTGAGAATAGTAGGGACAACCCAGTTAGACAGCGAGATTGAGTTGGAATGTAGCTCTAATTCAAGCACTGTTTCTCTTGGAAACGTTACAAGGGAGAACGATCTGAAAAAACACTTAGTGATTTTCCAGTAACTGTTTTCATTAAAATCATGATTCGTGAGTGTGTTTTTCTTTTGTAATCTTACAAGTGTGGCACTCCCTCAGTACTGACCCTCCAACAGTGCGGCACTCCCTCAGTACTGACCCTCTGACAGTGCAGCACTCTCTCAGCACTGACCCTGTGACAGTGTGGCAATCTCTGCACTGTTGTAAGATTTCAAGGAAAGAAAAACATACTCACTAATCATGGTTTTAATAAAAACAGTTATTGGAAAATCACTAAGTGTTTTTGTCAGATCGTTCTCCCTTGTCATCTTTCCAATGGACCCCGAATGGTCTGCAGTTACTCTGTTTATGTAAACTGGTTTTCTGGAATAGACTGCTGGCCAGACTTTCAATACTGGATCACCAGAAACTTTCTCAAATTAAACATTGTAAGGCTAATGCTGTTACTTTCAGCCCCTATGGTAAACCCTTTCCCTGGCCATTAATGTTACACTTCTCTGTTTGAGACTGAATCAGACTGTGTGTTCCCTTTGTAATCAATTTGATCCCAAGTTGAACTTTGCTGCAGCTTTATGAAAACCTGTTTCCACCCTCTGTGACAGTATCCCATTTCAACTGATCTGTTGCTAAGATATCAAATTCCAGCCTTTGGTACCTATAGACATGACTATAGCAATGATTTCCTGCCTGCTTCCGATACTATTCTCTGAAAATGGAGGTCATGTTTCTGCCCCAGCTCACACCAAGGCCTGTTTTCCCACCATCCTAGCGGTTGCTCACTCATCTGCATTGGTTTTTTTTAAAGAAGTAACAAAGAGGATTGAAGAGGGCAGAGTGGTGGATGTAATCTATATGGACTTCAGTCAGGTGTTCGACAAGGTTCCCAATGGGATACTGATTAGCAAGGTTAGATCGCATGGAATACAGGGAGAACTAGCCATTTGGATACAGAACTGGCTCAAAGGTAGAAGGCAGAGGGTGGTGGTGGAGGGTTGTTTTTCAGACTTGAGGCCTGTGACAGTGGAGTGCCACAAGGATCAGTGCTGAGTCCACTACTTTTCATCATTTTATTTAAATGATTTGGATGCGAGCATAAGACGTACAGTTAGTAAGTTTGCAGATGACACCAAAATTGGAGGTGTAGAGGACAGCGAAGAGGGTTACCTCAGATTACCAGATGGGCCAATGGGCTGAGAAGTGGCAGATGGAGTTTAATTCAGATAAATG
>NC_057711.1:1337949-1348192 GCF_004010195.1 Chiloscyllium plagiosum | reverse complement strand
AGGCTGGGGCTGTTTTCCCTGGAGCGTCGGAGGCTGAGGGGTGACCTTATAGAGGTTTATAAAATCATGAGGGGCATGGATAGGGTAAATAGACAAAATCTTTTCCCTGGGGTCAGGGAGTCCAGAACTAGAGGGCATAGGTTTAGGGTGAGAGGGGAAAGATATAAAAGAGACCTAAAGGGTAACACAGAGGATGGTGCGTGTATGGAATGAGCTGCCGGAGGAAGTGGTGGAGGCTGGTACAACTGCAACATTTAATAAGCATTTGGATGGGAATATGAATAGGAAGGGTTTGGAGGGATATGGGTCGGGTGCTGGCAGTGGGACTAGATTAGGTTAGGATAAATGGTCAACATGGAGGTGTTGGACCGAAGGGTCCATTTCCGTGCTGTACATCTCTCTAACTCTATGACTCTTGATTCAGCAATGCCTCAGTTTGAAAATCCTCATCTTTGTTTTCAAATACCTCTATTGCCTGTCTCTCTATTCTCTATCCCCATGCATTCTGGGAACTGTGCTGTTCAAATCTTGGCCCCTTGGAAACCTCTTCCCCCCCCCCCCCCCACCACCACCATTTATTTGATCCACCGCTGGTCGATGCACCTTCAGCTGCCCAGGCCTTAAGACCTTTCCCTGGGATTGAGATAATGCCAGCAAACAACTGCTTTCCTATACACTCCCTTCTCTTGCATTCTACTCAGTTGTTCAGACAACTCAATCCCTTTCTTGTTCTCTACCTGGATGGAACCTGGAGGTCTTTCTCAACTGAGTCCACCTCTATTTCAATATACGATCAAGTACAAATTAGGAGCAGAAGTAGACCATTTGGCCCCTTTAGTTTGCTCCATTATTCAGTTCTCTTTGTGTTCCGAATTCCACATTCCGGTCTGTCCCTGATAGCTGAAAAAAAAAGGTGGGTTAGCTCTGATGAAGTGTCACCTGGACCTGAAACGTTAGCTTGCTCTCTCTTCATGGCTGCTGTCTGCCCCGCTGTGATCTCCAGCATTTGTTCCTTTCAGTGCAGATTCCAGCGTCTGCGGTAATTTGCTCCTATCCCTGATAACGTTCAATACCCTTGCCTGACGAGAATCTATCCATCTCCACCTCAAGAATATTTAGTGACCCCCACCTGCATTGCTTTCTGAGCACCTTGCAATTGTAAATTAAAACCTTGAACGTGAGGGGGAGAAAATGAACGTTTTTCAGACAAGAGCAAAGGAGAGAGATTCCAGATTAGAAGTGTGGAGTTCAAAACAAAAGAGACCCATGTTGCAGAGGAAGACTCTGGTGAGGAAAAATCTGAGCTGAGCATGAAATCTGGAAATAACGCTCACAGCGTTATGCTTTAATTGGGTGGAGCACCAGAAATCAAGTCCGACCATTCTCAGTGTGGGTACAAATGTTTAAGATTTTCAAAAGTGTGCAGAATTCCCCAGTTAGCCTGTCTTAGATTAGATTAGATTACTTACAGTGTTCTAGACTCAGTTGGCAGAAACCATGGGCTAGGTTTCTGCACAAACAAGAATTTCCATTTATTACAAGTGAATAGACTCTAATTACAGGGAAACAGTTTCAAATTGTTGACATCTAACTCTATTAGTTACAAATGTCCCCTATATACATATATACACGCGCACACACACACAAGTGCTCTGTCTCACACAGACACACACATACACACTCATTCACTCTCACGTACATATACACTCATTCACACACACACACACACGATAAAACACAAGTGTTATGAGTGGAGGGAAAGATAGGAAAGCAGTTCATTGGTCCCTGTTCCCTCCCACGATTTGCTTGGTTCTCAATCCTCCTTCTCTGGATGCTGTCACTGGTTTACTGGAGGCACAGGGTGACTCATTTGCTCTTATAAAAATTCTTAATTAAAAAAATCACAGTTTACGGCAGCTATTAAAGGAGAAATAAACTGGTTTTCTTTTGACTTTAACCAGCTGTGATGATCTGAACTGTGATGGCTGCAGAGGATGCAGATACAATTATCCTTTTCAGAAAGGAATCGAAAACAAATAATAAAATGTGGGACTGTGGAGAATAAGAAAGGAAGTGGTATTAATTGGAGAGCTGGATTATGATGTAATCTTCCTTCCTTTTTGTTCTTCTGTGGAATATCTCTGGCTGCGCTCGTATTTACTGCCTGTCCCTAGCTGTCCTTGAGAATGCAGTGTTGAGCTGCCTTCTTGAACCACTACAGTCTCCATGCTGTGGGGCCAATCCACATACTGGGCCAGCGACACTGAAGGAACGGCGACATATTTCCAAGTCAGGTTGGGAAGTGGCTTCGAGAGGAACATACAGGGGGTGGTGTTCCCATGTGTCTACTGCTCTTGTCCTTCAGGGTGGAAGTGTTTGTGGGTTTGGAAGGTGCTGTCTAAGGATCTTTGGTGAATTTCTGCAGTGCATCTTCTAGCTACTGAGCACCTGTGGTGGAGGGAGTGAATGTTTGTGGATGTGGTGCCATGCTTCTAGAGGATTGTTGGAGCTGCACCCATCCAGGTAGTGGGAGTATTCTATCGCACTCCTGACTTGTGCCTTGTAGATGGTGAACTAGATTTAGTGAGCCAGGAAGTGAGTTACTCTAGAGGAGTATACCTAGCCAGTGATCTGCTCTTATAGCCGTGATATTTGTAAGGTAAGTCCATATAGAATTTAGAATTAGATTTTACTGTCACATGTACTCAAGTATAGGAAAAAAAGGAGTACCGTGGATAGTCCACAAAGTCACCATTCAATGGCAACAGCTTGGTTACAAAACCATAATTTAAAAAAAACAATAGTTTTTAGAAAATAGTTTTTAGGGCGGCACGGTGTCTCAGTGGTTAGCACTGCTGCCTCCCAGCACCAGGGTCCCAGGTTCAATTCCAGCCTCGGGCGACTGACTGTGTAGAGTTTGCACATTCTCCCCGTGTCTGCATGGGTTTGCTCTGGTTTCCTCCCACCGTCCAAAGATGTACAGGTCAGGTGAATTGGCCATGCTAAATTGCCCGTAATGTTCAGGGATGTGTAGTTTAGATGCATCAGTTAAGGGGTAAATATAGGGGAATTGGTCTGGGTAGATTACTCTTCGGAGGGTCGATGTGGACTTGTTGGGCCGAAGGGCCTGTTTCCACCCTGTAGGGAATCTAGTTCTAATTCTACAAAAAAGAACAGATTAAAAACAACAGCAAAAATAAACAAAAAAGAGCCAAAAGGAAAGTCCAGATCTTGAAGTTGAATTTCTTGTGAAAGATAACTCCCAGGGTCGTGACAGTGGGGGATTCAGTGATGGTAACACCATTCATTGTCAAGGGCGGTGGTTAGATTGTCTCTTATTGGAGATGGTCATTGCCTGGCATTTGTGTGGCGCAAATGTTATTTGCCACTCATCAGCCCAAGCCTGGATATTGTCTGGATCTGGCTGCATTTGAATACAGACTGCTTCAGTATCTGAGGAGTTGTGAAAAGTGCTGAACATTGTGCAATCATTGGTGAACATCCCCCACTTCTGACCTTGTGATGGAGGGAAGGTCATTGATGAAGCAGCTGAAGATGGTTGGGTCTAGGACACTATCCTGAGGGACTCCTGCAGAGCTGTCCTGGAGCTGGGATGACTGACCTCCAACAACCACAACCATCTTCCTCTGTGTCAGGGATGACTCTAACCAGCGGAGAGTTTGCCCCCGATACCCATTGATTCCAGTTTTGCCAGGATGCCACACTCGGTCGAATCCAGCCTTGATATCAAGGGCTGTCCCTCTCCCCTCCCCTCTGGGATTCAGCTCTTTTCTCCCCTCTGGGATTCAGCTCTTTTGTCCATGTTTGACCCAAGGCTGTAATGAGGTCAGGAGCTGAGTGACCCTGGGGGAACCCAAACTGGGCGTCACTGAGCAGGTTATTGCTGAGCAGGTGCTGCTTGATAGCCCTGTTCCTGACCCCTTCCATCATGTTACTGAGGATGGAGAGTAGACTGATGGGGTGGGAATGGGCTGGGTTGGATTTATCCTGCATTTTGTGTACAGGACGTACCTGGGCAGTTTTCCACATTGTCGGGCAGATGCCAGTGCTGTAGCAGGACTGGAACAGCTTGGCATGGGGAGCAGGGAGTTCTGGAGCACAAGTCTTCAGTACTATGGCTGAAGGTTGGTATCTGTGATGCTGGGGACCGCTGGAGGAGGCTGAGATGGATCATGCACTCGGCATTTCTGACTGAAGGTTGATGCAGGTGCTGCAGCCTTATCTTTTGCCCTGATGTGCTGGGCTCTTCCATCATTGAGGGTGGGGATATTTGTGGAGCCTCCTCTTGCACTGAGTTGTTTAATTGTCCATCACCATTCACCACTGGATGTGGCAGGACTGCAGAGCGTAGGTCTGATTCATCTTATGTATTTCTTATATCAGTGATAGGGAATTATTGCAGATGAGGCTTAGGGACAGAATTTGGAAAAAGATTGTTTCATTCGGGATAGTGAGCATGGCCTTATGTTGGGGAGGTGTTGTCTCACAAACTTTGTGGAAGTGAAGAGGAGGATTGATGAGGGTAGGCCAGTGGGTGGTGTCCACATGAATTTTACTAAAGCATTTGAGAAGGTCTGTCATGGTGGGCTGGTCCAGAAGACGAAGGCAAATGGGAGTTGGCAAGTTGGATCCAAAATTGATTTGGTCGTTGAAGACCGAAGGTAGTTGTAGAGGGGTGGAGGAATGTGACCGGTGATATTCCACAAGGATCAGTGCTGGGACCTCTGTTGTTTGTAATTTATATACACTATTTGGATGGAAATGTAGGTGGTCTTATTAGTAGGTTTGCATGAAAATTGGTGACCTTGCAGATAGTGAGGAAGGTTGTCAAAGGATGCAGCAGGATATCGATCAGCTGGAACGTTGGGCAGAGAAATGGCAGATGGAGTTTAATCCGGACAAATGTGAGGTGATGCATTTGGGAAGTCAAATGCAGGAGGAAAGTATACAGTAAGTGGCAGGGAGCATTGATACATAGAGGGATCTTAGAGTATAAGTCCATAGCTCCCTGAGTAACAGGGTAAAGAAGGGGTATGGCATGCTTGCCTTCATTGGTCAGGGCTTTGACTGTAAACATTGGCAAGTCACACTGCTGCTATTAGGCCACATTTTGGAGTTTTGTGTGCAGTTCTGCTTGCTACACTATCGGAAGGATGGTGTAGAGGGTGCAGAAGAGGTTGACCAGGATGTTACCTGGATTGGAGTGTGTTAGCTAGAAGGAGAGGTTCGCTCGAACTTCGGGACGACATGACAGAAGTGTATAAAATTCTGAGAGACATCGATAGGGTAGATACTCAGAGACATTTTCTTGGGGTGGGAATGCCAAATACCAGAGACATTGGTTTAAGGTGAGTGGGGGAAGTTTAAAGGAGATGTGCGAGGTAATTTATTTTACACAGAGGCAGGTGGGTGGATGGAATATGGTGCTGGGGAGATGGTTGAAGTAGGTATGATTGTAACATTTAAGACACATTTAGAGAGGTGCATGAATAGGCAGGAAGTAGAGGGATTAGTTTAGAAAGGCATCATGGTCAGCACAGAGAAGGTGGGACGAAGGGCCTGTTCCTGTACTGTACTGTTCTATGGTCTGTGTACAGAAATTTGCATTTGTTTCTTATCAATTTCATCCGCACAGTTCAGTCAAACTCCATATGGGCGGCACGGTGGCACAGTGTTTAGCGCTGCTGCCTCACAGCGCCAGAGACCCGGGTTCAATTCCCGCTTTAGGCGACTGACTGTGTGGAGTTTGCACCTTCTCCCCGTGTCTGCGTGGGTTTCCTTCGGGTGCTCCGGTTTCCTCCCACAGTCCAAAGATGTGCAGGGTCAGGTGAATTGGCCATGCTAAATTGCCCGTAGTGTTAGGTAAGGGGTAAATGTAGGGGTATGGGTGGGTTTCGCTTCGGCGGGGCGGTGTGGACTTGTTGGGCCGAAGGGCCTGTTTCCACACTGTAATGTAGTCTAATCTAATCTATGTCCATATTTCCCAACATGTACCACTGCATTGATTGTGCCCGGGTGTTTGATATTTCCCCTTGTGGGAGAGACTACAAACAGAGGTCACTGTTCAAAAGTTAGAGCTGTCCATTTGAGAGACTCCTCCCCCACGAAGCAGTGAAAGAGAGGTCATTGAATATTGTTAAGATATAGTTGGATAGATTGTTGACTAACAAGGGAGTCAAACTATTCGATGGGGAATGAGGGGTTGAGGCCATGATCTTAGCTGGAGAGGTTGAGTAGTGATCTCCTGTTCCTAATTTGTATGTCCATATGCTCCTGTAACTGAAAGGAGGTAACTATATAGTTAAGAAGCAGAAGGGAAAGTATTGAATTGGATGTCTCAATGCATGAGTATGAAGACTCCTCGGAAGACAGCTCAGTAATTAGCACCTCACTGCAATCAACTTCCACATCTGAGCTGCATTTCACCACCTCAGGATGTCCTGGAACATTTCACAATCCAGGTTCTGGTTTGTTAAACATTATGGTCAAGAGTGTTGTAATGCAGAAAATCATTATCACAAATTGTTTTTCTAAATCATGTTGCTCCTCATATCTTCCCGATCAAGAAAGGAAGACCTACACTGATGTTGTGCCTTCAGAGTGTTTGCAAGTGCATTACAAGCAATGGAGTATTTTGGAAACATTTCCGTGATCGCAATGTGACAGCACAGAGCCTTCCACCACACAGCTGTGTGGTCAGGGAACATGTGGCTTGATAATGTAATGCTGATTGAAGGGTAAATATTGACCAGATCACCAGCTATAAATGCTGGGGTCTTGGGAATAATGCCAAGCAATATTTCATGTCCATGTTGCGACTAGTTCAAAATCATTTCTGAAAGACAGCAGGTCACCCCCCCCTCCTCCACAATACCGCATTGCAGAATCAACTGAGTTTCTCTGTGGTCAGGTCTCTGCAGTGAAACTGGAACCACAACTTTCTGGCTTGGGTAAAAGTGCTCTCACAATGATCCAGGCTGACATGTCAGGTACTGATGAGCTGATATCAAACTTTAATTAGACCTTGGGTACAATACGGACAAGGATTCTTAAAAATACGAAGGGTATTGAGGCTTCGCAGTGTGTATAATACAGATTCACCCACTCTGAGGAGACAGGGTGCAATGATTTGAAAAACAGAAGTTTTAACTGTCAAACTATGGAGTGAGGCAATTGAAGTTTAAAATTTGCAAAGAATTCAGTAGTTTAGCTTGGAGCAGACTGTCTTCAACAAGAACGCATAAGTTCAAGGTGAGAGAGGAAAGGTTTCAAAGGGACCTGAGGGGTAACGTTTTCACTCAGAGGGTGGTGCGTGTATGGAATGAGCTGCCAGAGGAAGTGGTGGAGATTGGTACAATTACAGCATTTAAAAGGCATCTGGATGGGGACATGAATAGGAAGGGTTTAAAGGGATATGGGCCAAATGCTGGCAAATGGGATTAGATTAATTTAGGATATCTGGTCAGCATGGATGAGTTAGACTGAAGGGTTTGTTTCCACGCTGTACATCTCTGTGACTCTATAACTGTGGGATTCTAGATCGAGGAGCAACAGATAAGCATTCAGTGAGCTGTAGACCTGGGGAAAATTCTATGGAATATAAGTCTATGGAGTACATTTCCTGAGGCAGTTAGTGAGGAAAGTCAAATCAAATTGGAGGCATGGATTTGGGAATAGCAGGGTCAATCTGTTTTTGTACCAGAAAATGACTGTGACCAAGAGCCCAATCCTCATGTTGTAACCCCCATGTAAACTACACAAGTGAACAGTTCAACAAAAGATTGAGGGACAGGATGGAGTGGCACGGTGACTCAGTGGTTAGCACTGCTGCCTCACAGGGTCCCAGGTTCAATTCCAGCCTTGGGCAACTGTCTGTGTGGTGTTTGCACATTCTCTCTATATCTGTGCAGGTTTCCTCTGGGTGCTCCGGTTTCCTCCCACAGTCTAAAGGTGTGAGGGCTAGGTGGTTGGGCCATGCTAAATTGCCCTGAGTGTCCAGGGATGTGCAGGCTATGTGGATTAGCCATGGGAAAGGCAGAGTTACAGGGATAGGGTAGGGGATTGAGTCTGGGTGCGATGCTGTTCGGAGAGTCTGTGTGGACTTGTTTTTACATGAGGGATTCTACTCTATTCTAGTCACTCTGAAAAGATGAGGCACGTACCTCGACTGTGGGGCTTAATGCCCAGTTTCCACATTATGACCATAGTAAGGATCTTGAATTGCCACAGCTTTGAGGTTAACATGCACCCTCTGGCGTGTGGAAATTTGTTGGATAACTTTTCAAAGTCTAGTTGCGCCACACTGTGGGAGTATTCCAGCTCCACCCCATCCCACCCCACCCCACCGACCCTTCCTCAATTTGCTCAGCTCCCCTACCTGGAGAATGATCTGAATCCATGTGGAGCCTTTTTAAACCGTGAACACTGTGAAACTGGTGGCTCAGAGCAGGCAGTCTGCTGCTCGTACCTTATACCTCTATAAAACCAATCAAAATGACCAGACTGCAGTGTTAAATGAACGTAGCAGCAAGGTGGTGTGGGAGTAGATCACCATGATCACTGACATAGCGGTGTCCTGATGATCCAAGTGAAAGACTGACCTGTACGTTACTGAAGCAGTGACTAGACTATAATGAGCTGCTGTCACTCCATGATGTGAAACAGTTCCCATATGGCCAGTGATTGCTAATGTTGATACTATTCCTGTTCTGAGATTGCTTTTCAACTTCTCTGTGTAATTAGCTGTAAATGCAAAAGCAGATGGTGGCAGCCATTTGGGTAATGGGACTTATTTCCTTCGCCTGTCAAGACAGTGGTGTTTGTCTGTTTGTTTTACTTCTGCCTGCTTGTCAACTGCCCACCCTGTAGCCTTCCTTCCTGCACGGTCTGGGAGATACGATTGTAAATTGTTTGGATTATGTTTGAAGAGCAAATGAGGGGAGGGCTGGGTCAGGTACTCTGATCTTCCTCATCACTCCCAGCAGTGGTGCACAGCGCGAGTTGTACCAGATCAGTGGAGAGGGTGGCTGGAGGGAATTTCACTCGATCGTGGTTGTGATGCTATGCCAACCATTTAGAAATTCCAACATGTTTAACCCATGTAGCAACTCACCTCTCAAAGTACCTTTCAAGACAAAGCAGCCATTACATGAGAACACCAGCAGCTGCAGGTTCCTCTGACTATCATCAAATATTACCATCAGCTGGGATCAGAGCAAGTTCAAAGCTGTCCAGGACGAAGCAACCCACTTATTGGTATGCTATCCGACATCTTCAACACTCATTTCCTCCACCACTGACACACAGTGGCTTCTGTTTATATCATCCACAAGATGATAATTCAGTAATCCTCTTCCGACATCCCCTTCCAAATCCCTGACTCCCATTATTCACTAAGACCAGAGCATCAGATTAATGGGAACACCACCACCTGCAGACTCCCCCTCCAAACCATCCATCATCTTGACTTGGAACTATATCAACACTCCTTCAGTATCACCTAAAACTTCCTCAGTTGTAGCATTATGCATGTCCCTATATCCCAGTGGATTACAGATGTTCAATAAAGCAGCTCACCACTAACTTATCCAGGGCAACTAGGATTGGGTAATAAATGTTGGCCCAGCCAGAGATGCCCACTTTCCCTGAACAAATGAGAGCTAAACTGAGTGCAGTTGTGGTCCTGGTTTAATGTCTTATCTCCAATAAGCCAGTAATCCTCAGTGTTGTAACAAAAGCAGAAATTGCTGGAAAAGCTCAGCAGGTCTGGCAGCATCTGTGGAGAGCAATCTGCGTTAATGTTTCAGGTCTAGTGACCCGTCCTCAGCACAGTTCTGGACTAGAGGGGTTCTGTCCTGGTGGCGATTGGAGGGGCGGGGTTCAAGGGCAGAGGAGCGGGAAGTGGAGGAGATGCGGTGGAGAGCATCGTCGACCACGTCTGGGGGGAAATTGCGGTCTTTGAAGAAGGAGACCATCTGGGTTGTTCGGTATTGGAATTAGTCCTCACCTACCACCCCACCAACCTCCAGATACATCGGATCATCCTTCGTCATTTCCGCCACCTCCAAACGGACCCCACCACCAGGGATATATTTCCCTCCCCACCCCTATCAGCGTTCCGGAAAGGGCACTCCTCCCGTGACTCCCTCGTCAGGTCCACACCCCCCACCAACCCAACCTCCACTCCTGGCACCTTCCCCTGCAACCGCAAGAAATGCAAAAC
>NC_057711.1:1328167-1330862 GCF_004010195.1 Chiloscyllium plagiosum | reverse complement strand
GGTTAGATACAGAGTAAAGCTCCCTCTACACTGTCCCCCATCAAACCCTCCCAGGACAGGGACAGCACGTGGTTAGATACAGAGTAAAGCTCTCTCTACACTGTCCCCATCAAACACTCCCAGCACAGGGACAGCACGTGGTTAGATACAGAGTAAAGCCCCCTCTACACTGTCCCCCATCAAACATTTCCAGCACAGGGTTAGATACAGAGTAAAGGAACAGCAAGTCAAAAACACAAAGATAGTTCTGAGACCATTCAGTGGAGATGACAAAACAAGGATGTGAATAGGTTATGTGAGTGAGCAACAATCTGGGAAATGGAATATAATGTGGCAAAATGTGTAGTTGTTCATGTGGGCCGGGAGAATATAAAAACAAGAATATTACATAAACATAGAATGACTGCAGAATTGCAGGACACAGAGGAATTTGTCTTCCTACTGCATAGAATCATAATATTGTACAGTGCAGAACAGGCCCTTTGGCTGATCGAGTCTGCACTGACAACAAATGATTTTAAATCTACACTTGTCCCACTTTCCAGCACTTGACGCATTGCCTTGAATGTCCTGATGAAGGGCTTTTGCCTGAAACGTCGGTTTCCCTGCTCCTCCGATGCTGCCTGACCTGCTGTGTTTTTCCAGCACCGCTCTAATATAGGACATTGCTTTGAATGTTATGACTTTTCAAGTGCTCATCCAAGTGCTTTTACAAGGTTGTGAGTTTTCCCACCTTCACTGCCCTGGCATAAATCACAAAGTTCGTCTGCTGGTGTGGCAAAGGATTAATAAGATTTATTAAAGGATGCTATCCTTTATTATGAGAGGAATCGAACATAAAAATAACGATGTTACACTTCAGTTATATAGAGCTTTGGTGCAAGCACATCTCAAATACGGCCTCACGGTTTTGATCTCCTTACTGAAGGAAGAATAGAATTGCATTTGAGGTGGTTCCAAGGAGGTTTACTGGATTGGTAGCTGAAACACGTAGGTTGGTTTATGAGGCAGGATTGGACAGGCTGGGCCTGTTTTCACTGGAGGTTAGAGAGTGAGGTGTGCCTTGGTTGAAATGAACAAGATTCTGAATGCTCTTGATGTGGGCAGAAAGTTTCCTCTTCTGGGGCAGTCTAGAACCAAGGAACATTGTTTAAAATTAGGGGATCGCTCTTTCACAACAGAGATGAGGGGGCTTTTTCCCTCCGAGTGTTGTGTAACCTGTCTTTCTGAGATGCAATACAATTGTTTGTCAGTTATTTATTTTAATGAACAACAATTACTTAAGGGATTATAATATATTAAAGAGAGTAATGTAAACACAAGGGTTTTAGACAGTTATGTAAACTGTCTGAATATTATCATGCTTGTTGCTAGGCGATGTGTTAGATATACAAGTGTTTATTTTAACATCCAGAATTAATGTTCTGGATAGAATGAGGGAATGAATGACAGTTCAGATATCAACAAAGGGAAGGCAACACAGGGACAAAGGATCAGAAGAATACCATTCAGCCAATCCAGATGAACATAATTGTAGACAATTAAGTACTTCAATGGCTTTTATACCTCCAACTCCCAATAGCCTTTATGCCATTAATGATCGGAAATCTATCCATATCTGCCTTAAACATACTCAAAGACAGAGCCTCCAGATCATCTCCAGCCCTACATACCTGAGACTCAGATCACTACTGTCCCCGTGTACCAGAGACTCAGATCCCCACCGTCCCTATGTACCCAAGACACAGATCCCCACCCTCCCCATATACACAAGTCCAAGTCATCACCGTGCTGTTTACCCGAATCCCGGGTCATCACCGTCCACATGTACCTGAGTTCGGAGTCATTACTGTCCCGTGTACCCAGGTCACAGGTCATCACTGTCCTGTGTACCCGAGTCCTGGGTCATCACAGTCCCCATGTACCCGAGTTCCAGGTCACCACTGTCCCGTGTACCTGAGTCCCAGATCATCACTGTCCCGAGTAACCGAGTTCTGGGTCATCGCTGTCCCGTGTAACCGAGTCCCAGATCATCACTGTCCCGTGTAACCGAGTTCCGGGTCATCACTGACCCTTGTACCCGAGTCACAGGTCATCACCGTCCCGTGTACCTGAGTCCCAGATCATCACTGTCCCGTGTAACCGAGTTCTGGGTCATCACTGACCCGTGTATCCGAGTCCCAGATCATCACTGTCCCGTGTATCCGAGTCCCAGATCATCACTGTCCCGTGTAACCGAGTTCCGGGTCATCGCTGTCCCGCGTAACCGAGTTCCGGGTCATCGCTGTCCCGTGTACCCAAGTCCCAGGTCATCACTGTCCTGTGTACCCAAATCACAGGTCATCACTGTCCCCATGTACCCGAGTTCCAGGTCACCACTGTCCCGTGTACCTGAGTCCCAGATCATCACCGTCCCGTGTACCCAAATCCCAGGTCATCACCGTCCCATGTACCCGAATCCCAGGTCATCACCGTCCTGTGTACCTGAGTCCCAGATCATCACCGTCCCGTGTACCCGAATCCCAGGTCATCACCGTCCCGTGTACCCGAGTCCCAGGTCATCACTGTCCTGTGTACCCGAGTCCTGGGTCATCACAGTCCCCATGTACCCGAGTTCCAGGTCACCACTGTCCCGTGTACCTGAGTCCCAGATCATCACCGTCCCATGTACCCGAATCCCAGGTCATCACCGTCC
>NC_057711.1:1315777-1325452 GCF_004010195.1 Chiloscyllium plagiosum | reverse complement strand
CAAACACTCCCAGGACAGAGACAGCATGGAGTTAGATACAGAGAAAGCTCTCTCGACACTGTCCCCCACCAAACACTCCTAGTACAGGGACAGCATGAGCTTAGGGGAAAGCTGACTTTATGCTGTCACCAGGACAGGTCCAGCATGTGTTTCTGTACAGAGGAAGACGCTATCTACACTATCTACACTATCCCCATTAAAAAGAAAATCCCTGCTGCATTTATTACAGTTTCCATATCCCATACCATTTTTCCTGTGCCCTCTCTCAAGATGGTGTTTTGTTCTCTTTGTAATGTGTGCTTTGGATTGTCTGTTTAAACTCATCTTCCATATGTACCCCGACAGGAATGAGAGAGAGAGAGAATGTAACCATTCTCTCTGTTTGAACTAGTTTGAACCTTTGTCTTTATACTGAAAGATGCAGATCTAGCTGCCTGCGTCAATCTGTTCGGTGCGTCTGCTTTATATTCATTGCAATGTTGTTAATCTTACTGTGTTTCAAGGTGATGACGATAAGGCCCAGAGCTAGGCAGTCAGTTTAATCTGAAGGAATTATGAGAATCCACAGTGGAAATAAATACATTGCAGTTTCCCTCCTTTGCTTTCCTGGAGCATGTTTGCTGCTGAATCACCGGCCATCGGGATTAGCAAGCTGTCCTTGTTCTTTCATCACCCGGGTGTGCGGATATGGTGTCTTCGTAGTAATGGCTGTACTTTAGTAACCCTGGGGTCCAGGCTGATGCTTGGGGTCACAGGGTCAAATTGTAATCAATTCCATTAATAGGATCTGGAATGTTTAAGAAGCGATGTAAAGGAGAATCTTTTTACCCAGAAGATGTTGGGTATCTCGAACTCACTCCCTGAACGTGTGACAGAGACAGGAACCAGCACAAGATTTAAGAAGTACTTAGATAATCACTTGGAGCACCGTAGCACACAAGGCTACAGGCCAAGTGCTGGACAGTGGAACTGGAGTAGTTAGGTGTTTGATGATCAGCACAGACACAACTGACAGTAGAGCTTCTTTCTGTGCTGTAGCACACTCTGTCTCTGAGAAATACAATGTGCCTTGAAGCTGTGGCTAACAGGACAAAACGCAAAACAGTAAGGCAGAGATGTTTTGAGCACTGAAGTGAGCGCATAGTGAGTGAGCACGTAGAGAGCAAGCAAGAAGCCCTGAGATATAGCCTGGATAAATCCATTTGTTGGTTACCTCTCCCTTCACTCACTCAGGGGATGTGGGTGTTGCTGAGTAGTTATTGTCCATCTCTAGTTGCTCTTAAGAAGGCTGTGGTGAACTGCCTTGTTGAACCACTACAGTCCATGTGCTGTAGGTAGACCCATGATTCTCCTAGGGAGAGAATTCTAAGACTTTGACCCAGCAACACTGAGGGAAGGGAGATAGATTTCCAAATGTCTGAGAGAGGAATATGAGGTGTTGTCTTGTATCTGCTGCCTTTGTCCTTCTGGATGGAAGTGGTCATGGGTTTGGAAGCTGCTGTCTAAGAAGTCTTGGTGAATTTCTGCAGTGCATTTTATAGATGGTGGACACTGCTGTGACTGAGCGTTGTTGGTGGAGGGAGCAGATGTTTGTGGATGTGGTGCCAATCAAGCGGGCTGCTTTGTCCTGGATGGTGTCAAGCTTCTTGAGTGTTGTTGGAGGTGCCCCCATCCAGGCAAGTACTTGAACCTTGAAGGTGGTGGACTGGCTTTTGAGAGTCAGGTGGTGAGCTACATGCTGCAGTATGCCTAGCCTCTGACCTGCTCTTGTAGCCACTGTGCTTACATGGCTAGTCCATTTCAGCATCTGGTCAATAGTAGCCCCCTGGATGATGGTGAGGAATTCGGTGATGGTGACATCATTAAATGTCAAGGGCTAATGGTTAGATTTTCTCTGGTTCAAGATGGTCATTGCCTGGCATGGATGTTGCCAGTTGTCAGCCCATGCCTGGATATTGTCCAGGTCATACTGCATTTAGTCATGGACTGCCTCAGTATCTGAGGAGTTGCGAATGGTGCTGAACATTGTGCAATCATTGGCGAACATCCCCCACCTCTGACCTTGTGATGAAGGGAAGGTCATTGATGAAGCAGCTGAAGATAGTTGGGCCTTGGACACTACCCTGAGGAACTCCTGCAGAGATGGGCCTGGAGCTGAGATGACTGATCTCAAACAACCACAACCATCTTCCTCTGTGCCAGGTATGACTCCAACCAGCAGAGAATTTTCTGACTGAAAGATCAAAAGGTACTGATGGGCTCAAGTGCCACACTGAAATGCAGCACTGTACCGTAGGTGGAGATGTGTTCTGAGGGTGTGGTGAGACTTCTGCATGTCCAATGCCAATGACAATTGGACACAGGCTACAAATGGAGCATGCTGTGAGATTTGGTGACTGCTGACCAAGGAGGCCAGCTAGAGTCCCAACCTTCATGTTGGAAATGTTAGTGGCTGGGCAAATGTAAAACTGCACATCATGGAGGCGAGATTAGTTAATGATGGCACGGTTGCACAGTGGTTAGCACTGCTGCCTCACAGCGCCAGAGACCCGGTATCAATTCCCGCCTCAGGTGACTGTCTGTGTGGAGTTTGCACATTCTCCCCGTGTCTGCGTGGGTTTCCTCCGGGTGCTCCGGTTTCCTCCCACAGTCCAAAGATGTGCAGGGTCAAGTGAATTGGCTGCGCTAAATTGCCCGTAGTGTTATGTGAAGGGGTAAACGTAGGGGAATGGCTCTGGGTGGGTTGCGCTTCGGCGGGTCGGTGTGGACTTGTTGGGCCGAAGGGCCTGTTTCCACACTCTAAGTAAACTAATCTAATCTAATCTAATGCATTCAAGTAGGTGCAAATAGACCATTTATGAGTAGAAATTAGAAATTATTCACCATTCAATAGCGCAATTCCCATCTCATCATTAGCTGGAGATTTGGATATTTTCTTCCTGATTTTAAGGATCTTATTTCTGCTGAGCTGATCTTATTTTCCTAACTGAGTTGCCAAGGCCCATGTTGTTGAGAGGCAGGGAAGATTCATCTTTGAAAGCTTTCCCACCACTCTGTTCAACCAGACTGGCCTGTCAAAGGTGCGTGTATCTTTACACCTGTTTCTTGAATAAAGGTGTAACATTTCCAATTCCCCAGTCCTCTGGTGTGACCCCAGATCCTCTCAGGAAGATTTGAAGATTATGACTATTGCCTTCACAATTTCCACACTCTTTGCTCAGCAGCCTTCAGTAGTCTGCTATGTAATTCAGGAGACAGTGAGGTTTGCAGATGCTGAAGATCAGAGATGAGAGTGTGTTCCTGGAAAAGCACAGCAAGTCAGGCAGTCTGTGAGGAGTAGGAGAATCGACATTTTGATGAAGGGCTGATGCCTGAAATGTCGATTTTCCTGCTCCTTGGATGCTGCCTGAACTGCTGTGCTTTTCCAGGAACACACTCTCAACTCTGATCTGTAACTCAACCAATCCTGGTTACTTGATCACCTTTACACAGGCCTTTCTACAGACTTTGGTTTATCAATTTTTAAACAAGCAAATGTGTAAAGTTCCTCCTTTTTCACTGTGGCTTGTACAGCATCTTTCTTGGTCAAGACAAATACAGAGTGGTCCTTTGGAACTTACACAAGAAGCTCAGTCTGGTTCAGCCTGCTTGATTAGTACCTCATCCACCTATTTATTCATCCACTCCCTCCCCCACCAATGCTCAGTAGCCGCAGATGTGTACCACCTACAAAATGCACTGCAGTAATACACCAAACACCCTCAGCCAGCACCTTCCAAGTCAGTCAGTTATGTCTAGCAACGGATACTTGGGAACAGCACCTTCTGCAAGTTTCCTCCAAGGTGCCCCTGACTTGGAAATATGTCCCCATTACTTCACTGGGTCAGTATGCTGGAATTAACTTGCTTACAGCATTCAGGGTGTCCCTCACTCCAATGACTACAGTGCTTCAAAACATTAGCTCACTCACCACTACCTTCTCCAGCACCATTAGGGATGGGCAATAGTTGTAGGCCAAACCAGTAATGCCTACATCCCTTGAGAGAATGAAAACATCCTCAGGCGTGCCCCCTGCCTCGTTGCTTAAATCCATTTTTGGACCGAGATTGATGGCACTCCTGCTTTTACGGGAACAGGCTGGAGTATCGTCAATTCCCTGCATCGTGCCATGCTTATTTTGGGTACATTGAGCCAACAATGTAAATGTTCAGAAGCAACTACAAGTAGGGAGGGTGTGTCCAGGTCATCTGTGGTGTGTAACAAGACTGGAAGAGATGTAAGGGAACTGCCATTAACATCCCTGCCAGGAGCAACTTCAACCTAAATGGAAATGATTGTGCTGGCACAGCTGTGCATTTGGAAAGTAAAATGGGTTCCGTGTGAAAGCAAATCTGAACCAGCTGGCTGATCTAAGGAAGGAAGGAGTAGAATACCAGAGGGAAGGAGTTGAGTTTCAGATGTACAAAGCCCTGGTTAGACCACAACACATGCACACAGTCACTGAACTTCACTCCTTAGGAAGGTGGTAACCAGACCTTAATTAGTTAAAAATCACACACCACCAGGTTATAGTCCAACAGGTATATTTGGAAGCACACTAGCTTTCGGAGCGACGCTCCTTCATCAAGTAGCTGTGGAGCAGGATCATAAGACACAGAATTGACCGATGGGCCAAATGGCCTAATTCTGTCTCTATGGCCTATATTGAATTTGACAGTTTACATATACGAAAATCATTCTTAGACCTCAAGGATTAAATTATCAAGAAACTACATGTTAAGATGGATTGTTTTTCGCTATATTAAATGGAAATGATGGGGCAGTGAGAGAAAAACTGTTTCTGCTGGTTAGGGTGTTATGGATTGAGTTGAAATTGATTAAGGCTCCCATTACATCCACCCCCCAGTCCTGAAGAAGGGTTACACCAAATATGTTGACTTCTCCACCTCCTGATGGTGCCTGGCTCACTGTGTTCTTCCAGCCTCCTGCTTGTCTACCTTGACTGGTTAGAGCCAGACCTTGCAGAGAGAAAACTAGGAAACATTTCTGCACACAGTTGGTGAAATCTTCTCTGCAAGCAACAGTTGGTAGTTTTAATGTTAAAAGGTATATTTTCTCACCCAGAAGGCATGAGGTGATATAGGGCAAAGGTGGGGATTTGTTTTAAGGAATTAGTTAACAGATCACCCAGGCCATCATTCATTGGTGTAACAATCTCGAGGAGGTAGATAGCCTTGCATTATTCCATAAGACCATAAAATGTAGGAACAGAAGTAGGCCATTCAGTCCATCGATTCTATTCTGCCAATCGATGAGATCGTGGCTGATCTGATAATCCCGACTTCCAGTTTCCTGCCTTTTTCCCATAATCCTTGATTCCCTTGCTAATTAAGCATCTGTCTATCTCAGCCTTGAATATACTTAATGAACCAGCGCCGAAAGCCCTGTGTGGTAAAGATTCACTCCTGTCTGAGAGAAGAAATTTCTGCTCATCTCTATCTTAGCTGGGTGACCCCTTATTCTCCCAAACTCTCCCGTAAGGAGAAATTACCTTTCCAATTAAACCCTGAATCTTGTATGTGTTGATAAGGTCACCTCTCATTCTTGTACATTCCAAAGAGTACAAGCTCAATCTACTCAACCTGCCCTCATACGACAATCCCCACAATACCTGCAATCAGCCATGTGAACTTTCTCTGGACTGCATCCAAGAAAGACTTTTGCGATGTTTAAAATTAAAACTCATGACGTGTTTGTCTCATTGTGTGAGTGTTTGTCTTGTGCATTGTCAGTTCAGTCGCATGGACAATTAGAAAATCAAAATCAAAGCAGAGGTTAGCAGTGCAGATTAGTGATGAGTCTGATTGTTACCAGCAAAGGTAAGGAAGGGATAGGATATGTGACCTCACATTGGACCAAAGAATTGTACAAGAGTAGGGAACTTAGATAATGGAACAAACCTAAAGACTTTGTGTCTGGATGCACAAAGCATTTGGAATAAACTGAATGAGTTAACAGCGCAAATAGAGACAAACTGGTACAAGATTACGGAGACATGTTTACAGGGAGACCAGGTTTGAGAATTTAATATCCAAGGGCACTTTAGTGTTTGGGAAGGATAGGTTAAAAACAAAAAAAGAGGCAGTGTAGCTTTAATTGTAAAGGAAGAGACCAGCGCTGCAGTGAGAACTGGTATAGGCACGATGTGGGATCAGTCTGAGTAGGAATTAGAAATAACAAAGGAAAGAAGTAATCTCTAGACCCTCAAAAAGTAGTTCCCCAGTGGGGCACAGTATAAACTGGGAAATACTGGGAACTTGTAAGAAAGGTACTGCAGTAATTATGGGTGATTTTAATATGCATACAGACTGGGTTAATCAAATCAGCAAAGATAGACTCGAGGAAGAGTTCATTGAATGTATTAGAAATTGTTTCTTGGGGAAATTTCTAGATTAGATTCCTTACAGGGTGGAAACAGGCCCTTCAGCCCAACAAGTCCACACTGACCCTCCAAAGAGCAACCCACCCAGACTCATTCCCCTACACCTAACACTACGGGCAATTTAGCGTGTAATGGGGTGGGATTAATGATCTCATAGTTTAGGATTCTCCAGGAAAGAGTGATCGCAGCACACTGGAATTTCAAATTCAGTTGGAGGGTAAGCAGCTCAAGTCCCACAGTAACGATCTGTAATTAAACACAGTAATTACATAGAGTAAGGACAGATTGGCCCAACTGGGCAGGAGAACTAAAAGACTGGACTGTTGTTGAACTGTGATCGATGCTGAAGGAGATCCTCAAGTGCTCCAAGCTAAAACATATTCCAAAAGGAGGAAAGAATGTAAGAGTGGAAAAATCATCCATGGATAAGCAAGGAAGGTAAAAATAATAGGAATATACGAGCTAAAGCATACCAGATTACAAAGACTCAGTGGCAAGGTTGAAGATTGGGAAATGTTTTAAAGATCAGGAAAGGATTACAAAAACATATATAGAAACAGCAATGGTAAATAATGAAAGAAAACTAGTGCAAAATATGAAAACCTGAGTCACTAAATCAATATTTTGTGTGGGTTTTCATGGTGTAGGGCACTAGTCCCCCCCCAATAGTAATAGCTAACACAGAGGTTATAGAATTAGAATTAGGCTTCATTACCACATGTACTCAAGTACAGGAGTACAGTGAAAAGTTTACAATGTCAGTCCACACAGCATTATCTTAGATACAAAATAGAGAAATAAAGACAAAAGTTACATACAAAAGAGAGGACCTTTGAACAATCATCATTGCGAAAGGGAAAAGTTACAGAGCAAACTATTGGGATGGAAAGCAGGTAGGTCTCCAAAGGGAATGAAGGAAGTGGCTGCAGAGAAAGTGGATCCTTTGTTTATAATATTCCAAAATTCCCTGAATGTGAACGCTTCCAGTGGATTGGAAGAATGCTAATATAATGCGATCGTTCAAGAAGAGGGGGTGGCACAAAGTGGGATACTGCAGCCCAGTTAGTTTAACATGATTCATTGGGAAATTGTTAGAATCCATTAGGAAGGAAGTAATAACAGGACATTTGGAAAGCCACAATGCAATCCATCAGAGTCAGCTTTGGTGTATGAAGGGTAAATCACGTTGGACTAATTTGATAGAGGTCTTTGAATAAATAACAAACCAAGTGACTAATGGGGATCCTGTACATGTAGTTTATCTGGATTTACAGAAGGCATTCAATAAGGTGTCACACAAAAGTCTAATACAGAACGTAAGATCATATGGGGGTGAGGATTAATTAATTTGTTTGTGCAGAGGGTTAGATAACTAACAGAAAGTAGAGAGTTAGGATAAATAGGTCTTTTTTTCTGTTGGTCAGTGGGATGCCATAGGGTTCAGTCCTCAGGCCAGTCTACATTAATGACTGGATACAGGGATAGAAATCTGGCCAGATTTGCAGATACCCACTAAAATAGGTGGAAAAGCAAGATGCAATGAAGAAATCAGTAATTTACAAATGGATATCGCCAGGTTAGGTGAATAGGCCAAAATCTGGCTGATGGAGTTTAACTGTGAGGTTATCCATAATGATCAGAGGAATAGAAAGGCAAATTATTATCTAAAAGGAGAGAAACTTCACAGTATTTCAGAGGGATCTGGGTATCTTCATGCATGGATCACAGAAGACTAGCATGCAGATACAGCAAGTAATAAGGAGGGCAAATGGATTTTAGCATTTATTGCTGAAGGAATCGAGTATAAAAGCAGGAAAGTACTGTTGTAACTGTACCAAACTTTAGTGAGACTGCACCTGGACTATTGTATACGATTTTAGTCCCCTTACTGAAGGAGAGATGTAAGTGTATAAGAGGCAGATCAGAAGGGGTTCACTAGATTGCACCCAGAAATGAAGGGTTTGTCTAATGAGGAGAGATTGAGCAGTTTAGGCTGATACCCTTTAGAATTCAGAAGAATGAGGGGAGATGCTAAAGGGGAATTGATACAGTAGACATAGAGAGGACGCTTCCTCATGGGGAAATCCAGAACGAGAGGTTGTAGCTTTAAGATCAGGGGAATCAGATTTAAAACAGAGATGAGGAGAAATTACATCTCTCCAAAAGGGTCACAAATCTGTGGAGTTCACTAACCCAGAGTGTGGTGGATGCTGGGAACTTTGCGATAGCCAGGTTTTTAATTAATAATGAGTTGAAGGTTCTTGGGAAGTGGGCAGAAAATTGGAGTTAGATCAGCCATGATCGTATAAAATGGAGGAACAATGTGAGGGGCAGACTGGCCTCCTGCTCCTCGTTATGGTTTGCTGTTCTGGATTTTGTGCAGTGACCCCTGCAGCTGCTGTGTGTTGTGCGATAGTGATCACTTTGTGATCTAAGACATTGCTGGTGTTTGCTCTCGTTATTCTAACTCATCCTCTTATTTAACAGGGTTTAAAAAGTTTTCAGAGAGCGCTGCATCTGTGCCCAGCTGACAGCACACTGTGGAATGATGACCTGGCTTGGGCTCTTGAGCTCTGGCAGAAGCAGCAACAGCTTGGTGAGTCTGTGCCCGCAGAGAGAGGTGCTCAGCAGAGGGATCCGGCTGGGCACCTGCCAGATTACGACTTTGAGAGCGATGAGCTGGTCGAGGCATGTGCGGCTATCGCGGAGAGGGACAGACATCCAGCAGTGACAGACACCAGCATCTTTATTACAGCAACACAGGGAACAGAGACAGGCAGTCACCGGAGACTGAGAGACGGAAACTTCATCCAGGCACGATAGTCTCAGCTTCAGCACACTACACAGCCAGCTGTGTGTCTCTCCCAACCTTTGCTTCATGCTGTGTGAATTCTCAATGGTTGCTGCCCTGCTTTTGGTCTGTGTAAAGACATCTCTCCCCTACTGGTATCACTGGGGCCAGGGTTCTGATTTATCCTCCCTGCCCATACCACCTCTGACTGGTGTGCAGATTAACCAGTCCCCCCGTCACCTTATATCCAAAGGCTACACACTGCTCCAACTGGAGAGCTGGAAGTTGCATCTTTAAAGAGGTGACATTTGCATTGCTGTACCTTTGTACTTTCCTCATTAAACCAACAAAAATCATCTCCGAAAGGGATCTCCCCCGGTTACTGACTGTGATTGGGGGCGATCTCCCCCGGTTACTGACTGTGATTGGGGGGCGATCTCCC
>NC_057711.1:1307821-1315277 GCF_004010195.1 Chiloscyllium plagiosum | reverse complement strand
ACAGTTTTAAAACATTTCTACACAGTTCAATATCCCACTCAGTCTAATCCCTCTCTCCCCCTCCTCCCTGCTCCCTTTAATATCCCACCCAGTCTAATCCCACTCTCCCCCTTGCTCCCTGCTCCCTTTGATATCCCACCCAGTCTAATCCCACTCTCTCCCTCACTCCCTGCTCCCTTTAATATCCCACCCAGTCTAATCCCACTCTCCCCCTTGCTCCCTGCTCCCTTTGATATCCCACCCAGTCTAATCCCACTCTCTCCCTCACTCCCCACACCCTTTAATATCCCACCCAGTCTAATCCCACTCTCTCCCTCGCTCCCCACACCCTTTAATATCCCAACCAGTCTAATCCCACTCTCCCCCTCACTCCCTGCTCCCTTTAATGTTCCACCCAGTCTAATCCCATGACTCACGTCCAGGCTTTGTCCTGAAAGGGTGACGTCTAATGTGAATAGCGGAGTCCTCTTCCTTCCTGACTGACCCACATCCACCTCGTTAAGATCCTCCTTCTTCATCTTACACAGTCTTCCACCCAGTCACCCCTCTCTCCTCTGAACTCAACGGGGAACTGCGCCAGTCTGCCCAACCTAGCCTCAAACAACTCTCCTTTTCCCCAGATCAATCCAGTCAAGCTCCTCTGAACTGCCCCCTCCCCCCTTTCTCGTCCATCCCACGTCAAATTGGGAGACAAAAACTGCACGCTGTATATGGGATGTGATCTCGCCATCCCGGTAAAACTGAAACCCTACATCGTTCCTTTGATGTTCAACTCCTCTTACAATAAATAACCGCGTTCCATTTGATTGTTGTGGGTCCCTCCTGCACCATCGGGGAGGGGGGTAGCAGTGAACATTGCGTGCCATGACCCACCTTCTCGTAGACGATCTGACACTTGTGTTGCCTGTCTGCAGCCAGGTCTCGCCATTCCACCAGCCACTGCAGGAACAGAGGGTTCGGGCAGGAGGAGACCAGCTCCTCCCTCGCATACTCTGCCACCGGGGCAAACATTGGCACAGCTCGACCAGCACCAAAGCTCAAGTCTTCAGGTGGAGCTGCAATGGAGAGGGCAGGGGGATCGACACACAGACAGCGAGGGAGGGAGGGAGAGAGAGACAGAGACAAAGGGAGAGAGAGAGAGAGACACGGAGACAGTAAGACAGACAGAGACACAGAGAGAGAGACAGACAGATGAGAGAGAGAGAATCCCCACTCCCTTTACTATCCCACACAGTCTAATCGCACTCTCCCCCTCACTCCCCAATCCCTTTACTATCCCACACAGTATAATCCCACTCTCCCCTCTCACTCCCCACTCCCTTTACTATCCCACACAGTATAGTCCCACTCTCCTCTGTCACTCCCCACTCCCTTTAATATCCCACCCAGTATAATCTCACCCTCCCCTCTCACTCCCCACTCCCTTTACTATCCCATACAGTATAATCCCACTCTGTGCCTCTCACAGAGTGAGGAAGATTGAGACAGGTCCTGCTGTAGCTCCAAGAAGCTGTGAGTGTCTTCACAATTCATACATTTTCAGAGTCACACAGCACAGAACAGGCCTTTCAGCCCATTGAATGTGTGCCAACATGTCTACAGTATTCCCACTTTACCGCATTAAGCCCATAGCCTCAAATGTTCTGACAGTTCAGGTGCTCAGCCACGTACTCTTTAAAGTTAAAAGTCCCACAACACCAGGTTATAGTCCAACAGGTTTAATTGGAAGCACTGGCTTTCGGAGCGCTGCTCCTTCATCAGGTGGCTGTGGAACAGGACCATACAATACAGAATTTATAGCAAAAGGATTACAGTGCCAAGAGCTGTAGTGATATATTAAACACATTTAGATTGTCTTTTGTCTTTTAGAATGGGATATGCTAGCTTTAGTTCTTTAATATGAAAATCCCAGAATTCCTTGTAAGTTATATTCTGTAGCTAGCTTCAGCTTTTCTAATAATAGGTGCCATCTCAGCTCAGACAATGCCTTAAAGGTGTGAAGTTAAAGTCTGTCTGTGTCCCTGTGTTGAGTCAAACTGGTTCTATTTCTAAAGTGGGATTTACAGAATCTTAAATGGATTCATGCAGTTTTTTTTAGTTTAGATTCCCCATTCGGCCCAACAAGTCAACACTGACCCTCTGAAGAGTAACCAACTCAGACCCATTCCCCTAGCCCATATTTACCCCTGACTAATGCACCTATCACTATGGGCAAGTTTAGCATGACCAATTCACCTGACCTGCACATCTTTGGACTGTGGGAGGAAACCAGAACATCCAGAGGAAACCCACGCAGACACAACCTGGGGAGAACGTGCAAACTCCACCCAATCACCTGAGGCTGGAATCAAACCCGGGTCTCTGGTGCTGTGAGGCAGCAGTGCTGTGCTGTCCTGTGCTGTCCCCAAAGTTTTTGAGGAAAATAAAATGTAATTCTGCAAATATAAATTCACCCCTTTAACTGAAAGGTGTGTGCGTGCAGGAGAGGCAGAGTGAGTCTGCGCATGTGAGTGTATGTGAAAGAATGTGTATATGTGTGTGTGTGTAAACTTGGTCAAGTATGCGAGTGAGTGTAATGGGGTATAAGCCTGTGAGAGGGAGGGGCGCATGTGTGTGTGTATGAGAGAGGGGCTGCATGAGTGTGTGTGTGTGTCCCAAGATCCCGCTTGAGGCCAATCCCATGGATACTGAACTTGGCTATCAGCCTCTGCTCGGCCACTTTGTGTTGTTGCCTGTCCTGAAGTCCCCCTTAGAGGATGGTAATGCAAAACTCCGAGGCCAAATGTCCTGGACCACTGAAGTGTTCCCCAACTGGGACAGGACACTCCTGTCTGGTGATTGTTGTGCGGTGCCCATTCATCCATTGCCTTAGCCTCTGTTCAGTCTCACCAATGTACAATGCCTCAGGGCATCCTTGCCTGCAGCGTATGAGATAGACAACGTTGGCCAAGTCACATGAGTACCTGCCACGTACATGATGGGTGGTGTCCCTATGTGTAATGGTGGTCTCTGTGTCGACACTCTGACACGTCTTGCAGTGGTTGCCATGACAGGGTTGTACAGTGCTGTGGTTGATGTTGTCCTGAAGGCTGGTCAGTTTGCTGCGGACAATGGTCTGTTTGAGGTCGGGTGGTTGTTTAAAGGTGAGACATGGAGGTGTGGGGAAGGTGCTCATCTTCATCGGTAATGTGTTGTAGGCTGCGAAGAACATGGTGTAGCTTTTCCGCTCCTGGGAAGTAGCCTGTGTCTGTCTCCTGAGGAGGTCATTATTGTTTCTCAGTGTGGCATGTCCAGATTTTTTACAGAAACTCAGCACCCATGGACCAGTCGAACCGGGAACATTCCTCGTCACAATGGACGTTTCCTCACTCTACACCAGCATCCCCCACAATGATGGCCTCAGTACTCAACACCAACAACTGCCAATCTCCAAATATCATCCTACAACTCATCCACTTTATCCTCAACCACAAACCTTTCACCTTTGAAAGCCAGTTCTTCATTCAGACACACGGAACAGCCATGAGGACCAAATGTGTAACCCAAAATGCCAACATCTTTGTGCACAGGTTCGAACAAGACTTCTTCTCTATGCAGGACTCCAACCAACACTATACACCACCAGGGATATATTTCCCTCCGCACCCCTTTCCGCCTTCTGCAAAGACCGTTCCCTCTGTGACTACCTGGTCAGGTCCACACCCCCCTACAACCCAGCCTTCCGTCCTGACACCTTCCCCTGCCACCGCAGGAATTACAAAACCTGTGCCCACACCTCCTCCCTCACCTCCATCCAAGGCCCTAAAGGACCCTTCCACATCCATCAAAGTTTTACCTGCACATCCACCAATATCATTTATTGTATCCGTTGCTCCCGATGCGGTCTCCTCTACATTGGGGAGACTGGGCGCCTCCTAGCAGAGCGCTTTAGGGAACATCTCCGAGACACCCGCACCAATCAACCAAACCGCCCCGTGGCCCAACATTTCAACTCCCCCTCCCACTCCTGCGAGGAGGTTGAGCAATTCATCAACTTCACCAACACATTCCACCNCTCTCCGACCTGTTACCTTCATCCCCACCTCCATCCACCTATTGCACTCTCAACTACCTTCTCCCCAGCCCCAGCCCCAGCCCCAGCCCAGCCCCAGCCCCACCCCCATTTATCTCTCACCCAGGAGGCTCCCAGCCTCATTCCTGATGAAGGGTTCCGGTCTGAAACATCGATTTTCTCGCTCCTCGATTGCTGCCTGACCTGCTGTGCTTTTTCAGCACCACTCTAATCTTGACTCTAATCTCTAGCATCTGCAGTCCTACTTTTGCCTACCATATATATTGACGACATTTTCTTCCTCTGGATCAGTGAGGAGTCACTGATAAAACTACACAGTGACATCACCAAGTTTCATCCCACCATCAAACTCACCATGGACTACTCTCGACTATCTGTCTCATTCTTGGACACATGCATCTTCATCAAGGATGGACACCTCAGCACCACACGCTACTGCAAACCCACAGACAACTTCACAATGCTACACTTCTCCAGCTTCCACCCAAAACATATTTAAACAGCCATCCCCTATGGACAAGCCCAATGCATATACAGGACCTGTTCAGATGAGGAGGAGCATGACAGACACCTGAAGGTGCTCAGGGATGCCCTTATAAGATCAGGGAGCGATGCTCAACTCATCGACCGCCAGTTCTGACGCTCCACAGCAAGAAAACGTAATGACCTCCTCAGGAGACAGAGATGAGCTGCAAATGACAGGGTACACTTCCTTGTCCAATACTTCCCAGGAACAGAGAAACTACACCATGTTCTTCGCGGCCTGCAACACATCATCAATGAAGATGAGCACCTCACTAAGACCTTCCCCACACCTGCACGTCTCACCTTTAAACAACCACCAAACCTCGAACAGACCATTGTTCGCAGCAAACTGACCAGCCTTCAGGACAACATCGACCACAACACTGTACAACCCTTTCATAGCAACCACTGCAAGATGTGTCAGAGTGTCGACACAGAGACCACCATTACACGTGGGAACATCACCCATCATGTACACGGCAGGTACCCATGTGACTTGGCCAATGTTGTCTATCTCATACACTGCAGGCAAGGATGCCTTGAGGCATGGTACATTGGTGAGACCGGGCAGAGGCTACGGCAATGGATGAATGGACACAGCACAACATTCACCAGACAGGAGTGTTCTCTCCCAGTCGGAGAACACTTCAGCAGTCCGGAACATTCGGCATCGGACCTTTGGATGACCATCCTCCAAGGCGGAATTTGGGACAGGCAACAAAGCAGGGTGGCCGAGCAGTGGCTGATAGCTATGGGGGTGGCCTCAACCGGGACCTTGGGTTCATGTCTCACACACACACTCACATACACTCACATTCACACACTCACTCTGTCTCTCCTGCATGTACACACCTATAAGTTTATGGGGTGAATTTGCATTTGCAGAATTACATTTTATTTTGCTCAAAAACTGCATGAATCCATGTAAGATTCTGTAAGTCCCACTTTAGAAATAGAATCAGTCTGACTCAACATTGGGATACAGACAGACTTTAACCTCATACCTTTAGTGCATTGTCTGAGCTGAGATGGCACTGATTGTTAGAAAAGTTGAAACTATCTTGAGAATATAACTTACAAGGAATTCTGGAATTTCTCATATTAAAGAACCAAAAATAGCATATCCCACTCTAAAAGATGAAAGACTTAATCTAAATTTGTTTAATATATCATTACAGCTCCATGACACTGTAACCCTTTTGCTATAAGTTCTGTGTTGTATGTTCCACAACCACCTGATGAAGGAGCGTCGCTCCGAAAGCTAGTGTGCTTCCAATTAAACCTGTTGGACTATAACCTGGTGTTGTGTGATTTGTAACTTTGTCCACCCCAGTCCAACCCTAGCTCCTCCACATCAGTACTTTGTCGAGGTTGTGAGGTTTCCCTGCCTGGCCATGAATCTGACTGAACTCTATACCCAAGGAATGAGAGTGAAAGGACCTCACCCAGATCCCAGACAGCCCAGAAACAGGCCGGAGGGACTGGGACAATAGGTGTGAAAACACGACGAGCGTTTGTGAAAGATTGACCAAAGTTTTGTTTCTCACGAATGTGAGAGTTTACATGTACGCGGTGTCCAGGACAGGGGGAGTGGGACTGGGAGTCAGAACAAGAAACAGCTGTCACCAGAATCTGAAGGGCCGGAGATAGCTGAAGCAGTGTGGGAGTTTTATGATGTCAAATATAGAAATGCCACAATGCAAGGTAATTATGCGGGACACGGCAATGAATGGGTCGCGTGAAAGTATCAAGAACATACCTGTTGCTGTCGGATCTTATTTATCTCCTCCTTAAATTTACCCAGTATTCCTTCGTGCACCACACTGTGGGGGAGTGAACTCCACAAATTCATAACCCTTTGGGAGAAGCCATTCTAGATTAGATTAGATTCCCTACAGTTTGGAAACAGGCCCAACAAGTCCACATTGACCCTCTGAAGAGTAGCCCCCCAGACCCATTCCCCTACATTTCCCTCTGACTAATGCATCTAACACAACAGGCAATTTAGCATGGTCAATTCACCTGACCTGCACATCTTTGAACTGTGGACACGGAGAGAATGTGCAAACTCCATACAGACAGTTGCCTGAGGCGGGAATTGAATCCGGGTCCCTAGCGCTGTGAGACAGCAGTGCTAACCACTGAGCCTGTTTTGAAATCTGCCACCCTCATCCTAAAGCTATGACCTCTCATTCTCAAACTGAGTCAAGTCAGAGAAAGGTGAGAAACCCACTGTCCTGGACAAACATGAGCCAAGATGTCAGTCAGTGCAGAGCCTGAGGTGGATGCCATGTTAACACATACAACACCAGGTTATAGTCCAACAGGTTTATTTGGAAGCACTAGCTTTCGGAGTGCAGCTCCTCCATCAGGTGGTTTGTGGGGCAGGATCAAAAGACACAGAATTTATAGTAAAAGATCTAAGTGTGATGCAATTAAAATACTACATTAAACAATCCTAGATTTCTGTTAAGTCTTCCATCTTTAGAATTGGTTGGAGGTTTTGGTTCATTAATATGTAAATCCCAGAACTTCTATAAAGTCACATTCTCAAGATAATTTAAGGTTTTATATATTAAAAAAGTGACATCACAGTTCAGACAATGCATTAAAGATGTGAGGTTAGAGTCTGTCTGTATTCCAATCTTGAGTCAGACTGGTTCTATTTCCAAAGTAGGATTTTATAAAATGTCACATGGCCTACAGACTGATGCTTTTCGAGCAAAAATAGAATATATTTGCAAATACATTTCTGCAAATGCGAATTCACCCTATAGACTTATCTGTGTGTGTCTGTGTGCATGTGAGGGAGAGAGAGAGAGAGTAGTAGTGCTTGGTATAGGGTGTGCATGAGTGTGA
>NC_057711.1:1304898-1307811 GCF_004010195.1 Chiloscyllium plagiosum | reverse complement strand
GTGTCTGTATTTGTGTGCCTGTGTGTGTGTCTGTGTGTGTGTGTCTATGTGTGTCTGTGTTTGTGTGTCTGTGTCTGTATGTGTGTCTGTGTGTATGTATATCTGTGTCTGTGTGTGTGTGTGTCTGTGTGTGTCTGTATCTGTGTGTGTCTGTGTGTGTGTGTGAGAGAGTGTGGGGTCCTGTTGAGGCCATCTTCATAGCGACTGAACTTGGCTTTCCTTAAGTTATCTCGAGAATGTGAGTTGAGAAAAGTTCTGGGATTTACATATTAATGAACTGAAACCTGCAACCCCATTCTAAAAGAGGAAAGACGTTACAGCAACCTAGGTCTGTTCAATATATCGTTTCAGTTGCGTGACACTGTAATCTTTTATTATAATGTCTGTGTCCTATGATCCTGCCCCACTAGTTACATGATGAAGGAGCAGCACTCCGAAAGCTAGTGCTTCCAAACAAACCTATTGGACTGTAACCTGGTGTTGTGCGATTTTTAACTTTGTCCACCTGCTCCTCCACATCATGTTTACACACAACATCGCAGACAGAGCGCCGATGGTCTTGCAGGAAGCAAGATCTCCCGATGATTCCGAGTGTGGATCATGGTTTTGAGTGGCAGGTAAGAGTGCAGAATGTTTCACAGCACATCCAGTCAATACACAGTCTACTGGTCATTACACAGCACATTCCAGTCATTACACAGCCTACTGGTCATTACACAGCACATTCCAGTCATTACACAGCCTTCCAGTCATTAAACAGCACATCCAGTCAATACACAGCCTTCCAGTCATTACACAGCACATTCCAGTCAATACACAGCCTTCCAGTCATTAAACAGCACATCCCAGTCAATACACAGCCTACTGGTCATTACACAGCACATCCAGTCAATACACAGACTTCCAGTCATTAAACAGCACATCCCAGTCAATACATCCAGTCAATACACAGACTTCCAGTCATTAAACAGCACATCCCAGTCAATATACAGCCTTCCAGTCATGAAACAGCACATCCAGTCAATACACAGTCTACCAGTCATTACACAGCACATTCCAGTCATTACACAGCACATTCCAGTCAATACACAGCCTTCCAGTCACTACACAGCACATTCCAGTCAATACACAGCCTTCCAGTCACTACACAGCACATTCCAGTCATTACACGGCACATTCCAGTCAATGCACAGCCTTCCAATCATTACACAGCACATTCCAGTCATTACACAGCACATCCCAGTCATTACACAGCTTTCCAGTCATTGCACAGCCTTCAAGTCATTACACAGCCTTCCAGTGAGTGACAATGGCCCTCAGTGTGTATGAGTGAAGCTGCTTCACAGCAATACCATCTCCACACTATCTCCCATCAACAGAATGACCAAAGCAGCAGTGAAAATCACCAAAGCAATCACGAAGAAGCAAATGTAGCGCAGTCTTGTACAATGCATTCTTTGTGTGGAGACCCATATGTACTGCAGACCTGGGAAATACACCAAGAACTGTCACATTGCACCCAAACTATTCTCCAACACTGAGAAATACTGAGGCTAGACATTGTAACAGTTACAGGGACAATATCAAAGTGAAAAGGAGAGGAAGTCAAATTTCACTTTGATCAAACTGCCAGCTCTTTGTCAGGGAGGTCTGAGCGTATACATTCACTGCTCTCAATAAAAGCTGTCCATGGGGCTGTGTGGAGCAATTATCCCCACATGGGAAAGGGGGCTGACTGAATACACTGTCTCTGACAGAGGCAGAATAAAATTGGAATAAACCTGGTGCAGTCACCTTTTGCCTGTGGAGTTTGGAATGACTTCTTGTGGGTCCCACAGATCCAGTGTCCTCCAGTAATACAAATGGTTCAACAACAACCCTTACCACAACAGCACAGGTGCCATAAGAATGAGACTCCCTGGAGAAGGAACAACAGCAGATACCACAGGAACAGTCAGTGGCACCACACAATCAGGAGAACACTTTTTAAAGAGTATACAATACATGTACAGAGATGAAATGGAATTGACTGAAATTAACACAGTATCTTACTGATAAGTGATAACATTGTCATGACTATGTATATTGAGAACTTGCATGAATTACAACTGCAATTTAAAAAAATTATGAAACGTGAAATATTTAGAGGAATCTAATTATATTCTTAGTATACAGACTGGTGGGCCATAGTCAGTAAGTACCTTTCTGTGTAGTTGCTGACAGTCATGAAACACACATCATTTGAAAGAGTGATTGACAATGTGTAACTTGATGCAGAAGCTAACACACAGTCAGAGAAAGTAGCTGCCAATTTTGGTTGACACATTAACTATTCAGGGAATAACATCATGTTAATGGTTAGGAACCTGACGCTGGATTATGAGCCTGGTGTTCTGTGTACCCTGCAGTACTGCTATGAATGTGGGTCATCGAGATAGGAAGGTCAGCAGTCTTCAGCTCCAGCTGTGGCCTATTCTCGACATCAGACGATGGGAACTAACACACAAACACTACAATCCTCACAGAGGCAAATCACCCATGTTTACCAGCATCATCAAGCACTGGCAGCAACGCTGACAGAGGCACACTCACTGAGGAGACACAAAAATTGCCCAGAATTCAAGATCCACGTGGTGAGGGAGAAGGAAGCGTTGAAGGAAATTAGCATCAATTAGAAAGTCATACTGATAAAATGCCCGGGATCTGAAGGTGCTACATTGCAGAGTCATAGAGTCATAGAGATGTACTGTACGGAAACAGACCCTTCGGTTCAACTCATCCACCGCCGACCAGATATCCCAATCCAATCTAGTCCCACCTGCCAGCACCCGGCCCATATCCCTCCAAACCCTTCCTATTCATATACCCATCCAAATGCTTCTTAAATGTTGCAATTGTACCAGCCTCCACCAC
>NC_057711.1:1302671-1304438 GCF_004010195.1 Chiloscyllium plagiosum | reverse complement strand
CACTTCTCAGCCCATTGGCCCATCTGATCAAGATCCTGTTGTAATCTGAGGTAACCCTCTTCGCTGTCCACTACACCTCCAATTTTGGTGTCATCTGCAAAATTACTAACTATACCTCTTATGCTCGCATCCAAATCATTTATATAAATGGTGAGAGGTAGTGGACCCAGCACCGATCCTTGTGGCACTCCACTGGTCACAGGCCACCAGTCTGAAAAATAACCCTCTACCACAACCCTCTGTCTTCTACCTTTGAGCCAGTTCTGTATCCAAATGGCTAGTTCTCCCTGTATTCCATGAGATCTAACCTTGCTCACCAGTCTCCCATGGGGAACCCTGTCGAACACCTTACTGAAGTCAATCTAGATCACATCTACTGCTCTGCCCTCATCAATCCTCTTTGTTATTTCTTCAAAAAATTCAATCAAGTTTGTGAGACGTGATTTCCCACGCACAAAGCCATGTTTACTATCCCTAATCAGTCCTTGTCTTTCCAAATACATGTACATCCTGTCCCTCAGGATTCCCTCCACCACCGATGTCAGGCTCACTGGTCTATAGTTCCCTGGCTTGTCCTTACCACCCTTCTTAAACAGTGGCACCACGTTAGCCAACCTCCAGTCTTCCGGCACCTCCCCTGTGACTATCGATGATACAAATATGTCAACATTGACCTTCCTCCAATTTAGAACTTCAACTTTTATATCTGGTCTATTCTTTTCCATCACTATTTTAAATCTAATAGAATTATGGTCGCTGGCCCTGAAGTGTTCTCCCACTGACACCTCAGTCACCTGCCCTGCCTTATTTCCCAAGAGGAGGTCAGGTTTTGCACCTTCTCCAGTAGGGACATCCACATACTGAATCAGAAAATTTTCTTGTACACAACAAATTCCTCTCCATCTAAACCCTTAACACTCTGGCAGTCCCAGTCTATGTTTGGAAAGTTAAAATCCCCTACCATAACCACCCTACTATTCTTACAGATAACTGAGATCTCCTTACAAGTTTATTTCTCAATGTCCCTCTGATTATTAAGGGGTCTATAGGGCATTGAAGTGTTTGATCAGCCACGATCGGGTTGAAAAGTCGAGCAGGCTTGATGGTCTGAATGACCTACTCTGTCCCTAGGTGAAGCTGGACACATGGCCAAGAATACTCGGTATATAGGGAGGGGTCAGAGCTCAAAGACCAGTCAAATCCGATCTGACAAACATGATGCTTCCGAATGTGTTGTTAAGTGTAGCCAATAACAGAAGAAATTGGCAATATCACCTCGTGTTCATCACCATGACATCAAAGTCCCATAGCAACAGGCACCAATCCCGACAACAATATCCCATAGCAACATCTTAAGCCATTTCCGATTGGGTGATGTGGCAGAATGTTGAATTGAATTGAATTGAATAGAATTTATTGTCATGTGTACCGAGGCACAGTGAAAAGCTTTGACTTGCGGGCAATACAGGCAGATCACAAAGTTAAATAGCATAGATAAGTAAATAATAAATAAACAGCGGCAAAAACAAAAACACAGGCCATCTTCCAATTTATATGGAGATCAATGATGGACCAGGTCCGGAGGGACTTGATGTATAAAGATCTGGGCAACGAGGGAAAAAATACAGCCAATGCCACCTTCACCCTGATGGCCACCTTTGTGTGTGGCTGCATCAAGCTGTGCGTGGATCCCCGGTATGCAAACACCAAGTGTCACTACGTACTGAGGTTCTACCTGTCCCCGGTGTTGCAAAGGATGGGCCTGGC
>NC_057711.1:1290973-1302579 GCF_004010195.1 Chiloscyllium plagiosum | reverse complement strand
ATCATCAACTCGGTGAAGGACGCTCTCTGGGTGGTCCGAAACCTGTTCATCTTCTAACTGAAGGAGTTGACCCCGACTGAGTGTTGCAGACTGGCACATTCCAAGGTCCAGGACTATGTGTTGAGGGACGCGCTGAAGCTTGGGGCGGTGGGGAAAGACCACCACGTAACGTCTGCCTGCCTTAGCACAGGGGGCCGACGCAGTAAGGGGGCTCTGCTGACCCCCCCCGCTAAATATGTGGATAGTAATCGCACAGACCTGTATATATGAATGATTACTCTGTCTCTGTATGCAAAGATATGGAATGTTTACGTACGTATGGCATGACCAATTGTACAGATCATCAAAATATTTTATGAATAAAGTATATTTTTGAAATATAAAAAATAGGTACAGGCGAATGTTAAGAGTTTGTGAGTCCATTCAGTATTCTAGCGACAGGGTAGAAACTGTTTTGAAACCGGCTGGTGCTTGTGTTCAGGCTTCTGTACCTTCTCCCCGATGGTAGAGGTTGTAGAAAAACATTGCCAGGGTGGGATGGATCTTTGAGAATGCTGGCGGCCTTTCCTTGTCAGGGGGCCGAGTAGATGGATTCTGTAGATGGGAGGTTGGCCTTTGTGATTGTCCGGGCCGGGTTCACTACTCTCTCTAACTGTCTCCGATCCTGAATGGTACAGTTGCCATACCAGGTAGTGATACATCCAGACAGAATGCTCTCGATGGTCCACCTATAAAAGTTGGTAAGGGTATTCGCCGTCATGCCAAACCTCCTCAGCTGCCTGAGGGAGAAGAGACGTTATTGGGCCTTTGTAACCTGTGCATCCACATGGAGAGTCCAAGAAAGCTTGGTGTGGATGACTACGCCCAGGACCCTGACAATCTCCACTTGTCCCACCACTGTGCTGTTAATGTGTAGGAGTACATGAGTAACATCCCGCCGAATGTGGCTCTCAGGAACTGGCCCCTTCAGGGAATAAACTGCTCCATAAGACTTTCAGTTATCACCAATTGACCTCAGCATGACCCGACTTTCCCCAGGCTTGTGACCCCAGGCTAACCCCATTGCCCCAGTCCATTAATACCCCAGTCTAATCCATTGCCTCATACCCCAGTCTAACCCCATTGCCCCTGTTCTTCATTACCCTGGTCTGATCCCATTGCCATGTCCATTAATAGCCTGCTCTCACCTCGCCCTCTGCCAAAAGTTATGACCATTCTTTGTGAATAATGATTGAGGGCGGCTGATAGTTTAACCACAGTTTGATCAATGATTTCTGCTTTGATTGGCACTGACCGTCTCAAGTAAGTTGCAGGTGGCAAATTGGATTGTGGGGTGATTATTCACAAGGATGTCATTAAACATTGACTGAATACACTGCAAACATTCAGGAACTGTTTCACTTCAGCTCCTGCTGTTTGTCCTTCAGGGGTTGTGCAAAGGCTATTTTGCACGAAGATAGCATTCTGCAAATCTCATCAACACGGAGAGTGCAGCATCATGGAAAACTCAGCAGGTCACCTGCTGTGGCCAACCTTCCAAACTATTTTTAACCATTTTCACTCAGGGACATTGGATCCAGATTAGATAGTCACAGTAAAGCTTCTTTAATCATTCAGGGAAAGGTACATATTGTGGTTAGAGAAAGAGTAAACGTTCCTCTACACTGTCCTCATCAAACACTCCCAGGACAGGGACAGCACAGGGTTAGATACAGAGTAAAGCTTCCTCTACACTGTCCTCATCAAACACTCCCAGGACAGGGACAGCACAGGGTTAGATACAGAGTAAAGCTCCCTCTACACTGTCCCCATCAAACACTCCCAGGACAGGGACAGCACGGGGTTACATACAGAGTAAAGCTCCCTCTACACTGTCCCCATTATACACACCCAGGACGGGGATAGCATGGGGTTACATACAGAGTAAAGCTCCCTCTACACTGTCCCCATCAAACACTCCCAGGACAGGGACAGCACAGGGTTAAATACAGAGTAAATCTCCCTTTACACTGTCCCCCATCAAACACTCACAGGACAGGGACAGCACAGGGTTAAATAAAGAGTAAATCTTCCTCTACACTGTCCCCCTGTCAAACACTCCCAGGACAGGGACAGCACAGGGTTAGATACAGAGTAAAGCTCCCTCTACACTGTCCTCCATCAAACACTCCCAGGACAGGGACAGCACAGGGTTAAATACAGAGTAAATCTCCCTCTACACTGTCCCCTATCAAACACTCCCAGGACAGGGACAGCACAGGGTTAATACAGAGTAAAGCTCTCTCTACACTGTCCCTTATCAAACACTCCCAGTACAGGGACAGCACAGGGTTAGATACAGAGTAAAGCTTCCTTCATACTGTCCCCATCAAACACTCCAAGGGAAGAGACAGCACAAGGTTAGCTACAGAGTAATGCTCTCTCTACACTGTCCCCATCAAACACTCCCAAGGCAGAGACAGCACAGGGTTAGCTACAGAGTAATGCTCCCTCTACACTATCCCCCATCAAACACTCCCAGGGCAGAGACAGCACAAGGTTAGCTACAGAGTAAAGCTCCCTCTACACTGTCTGCATCAAACACTCCCAGGACAGGGACAGCACGGGGTTAGATACAGAGTAAAGCTCCCTCTACACTGTCCCAATCAAACCCTCCCAAGGGGGACATGAGGACGGGTGGGGGGGGAGGCGGGACAGGGGAGGAGGCTGGGAGCCAGGGGTGTGGTTGTTGTTTGATATGCTCCTCACTGCACCTTGATGTGATGGCTCTGAGAATACAGCACGTGTTAGTTTTTTGAAGATTTCGTGCCCTGTTGAGTTGTTGAGGTACAGCAACAACTGCCCTGTTGAGAAAAGGCACAGCGTGCAGTCAGTGTGAAACAGGCTGATGCTAAGAAGGAGGATGTGCTGAAAGATTTGAAGAACATCAGGATAGATAAATCTCTTGGGCCAGACGGGATATACCCAAGGTTACTACAGGAAGCGAGGGAAGAGATTGCTGCGCCTTTAGCGATGATCTTTGCATCCTCACTGTCCACTGGAGAAATACCAGATGATTGGAGGCAAATGGCATTCCCTTGTTCAAGAAAGGGAATAGGGATATTCCTGGGAATTACAGACCGGTCACTTTTATATCGGTGGTGGGCAAATTATTGGAGAGGATTCTGAGAGACAGAATTTATGATTATTTGGAAAACTGTAGTTTGATTAGAGATAGTCAGCATGGCTTTGTGAGGGGCAGGTCATGCCTCACAAACCTTATTGAATTCTTTCAGGATGTGACAAAACACACGGATGAAGGTAGAGCAGTGGATGTGGTGTACATGGATTTTAGCAAGGTTTTTGATAAGGTTCCCCATGGTAGGCTCATTCAGAAAATAAGGAGACATGGGATACAGGGAAACCTGTCTGTCTGGATACAGAATTGGCTGGTCCACAGAAGACAGAGGGCGGTGGTAGATGGAAAGTATTCAGCCTGGAACTCGGTGACCAGTGGTGTTCGGCAGGGATCGGTTCTAGTATCTCTGCTCTTTGTGAATTTTATAAATGACTGGGACGAGGAAATGAAAGGGTGGGTTAGTAAGTTTGCTGATGACAGGAAGGTTGGTGGAGTTGTGGATAGTGTGGAGGGCTGTTGTAGGTTGTAACAGGACATTGACAGGATACAGAACTGGGCTGGTATGTGGCAGATGGAGTTCAACCTGGAAAAGTGTGAAGTGATTCACTTTGGAAGGTTGAATGTGAATGCAGAATACAGGGTTAAAGGCAGGATTCTTGGCAGTGTGGTGGCACAGTGGGATCTTGGGGTCTATGTCCATAGATCCCTCAAAGTTGCCACCCAAATTGAGAGGGGGATTAAGAAGGTGTATGGTGTGTTGGCTTTCATTAGCAGGGGGATTGAGTTTAAGAGCCGCGAGGTTATGCTGCAGCTCTATAGAGCCCTGGTTAGACCACACTTGGAATATTGTATCCAGTTCTGGTCACCTCATTATAGGAAGGATGTGGAAGCTTTAGAGAGGGTGCAGAGGAGATTTACCAGGAAGATGCCTGGACTGGAGGGCGTGTCTTATGAAGAAAGGTTGAGGGAGCTAGCGCTTTTCTCATTGGAGTGAGGAAGGATGAGAGGTGACTTGATAGAGATGTACAAGATGATGAGAGGCATAGATGGAGTGGATAACCAGAGACTTCTTCCCAGGGTGGAATTGGCTATCATGAGGGGTCATAATTTTAAGGTGATTGGAGGAAGGTTTATGGAAGATGTCAGAGGTAGGTTCATTACACAGAGAATGGTGGGTGTGTGGAATGCACTGCCAGCAGTGGGAGTAGAGTCAGATACATTAGGGACATTTAAGCGACTCTTGAATAGGCACATGCATGATAGTACAATGTAGGGTGTCTAGGTAAGTCTGATCTTAGAGTATGATAAAAGGCCGGGACAACATTGAGGGCCGAAGGGCCTGTCCTGTGCTGGACTGCTCTACGTTCTATGTTAAAACTGAGTTTGAGGTTGTTGTGTTTATCTGCTGCAGGACAAGAAAGAAGATATTCTCAAAAACCTCAGCACTAAAAATAAATGTTCCATCACCATCCAGTCAGCAACTGACTCACAGAGAATTCAAATGCATCACATTACATCATAAACAGGAACCACATCACAACTACATTGGGAAACAGAAAACAATCACGCTACCATTTACTGTGTTATTGTGGCTCAAGTGGAGACAGTGTAGAGGGAGCTTTACTCTGTATCTAACCCTGTGCTGTCCCTGTCCTGTGGGTATTTGATGGGGGGACAGTGCCTGCAGAGAATTCTGAATACTGTGGAGTGGAGAATTACTTTGTTTAAATTGTTGCTGCCCACCTTTACTGAATTAAGTCAGTGCTGATTGAGGGATCAGTCCTGGGTGGGGATGGGGCGAGTGGGGGTGGGGCTGGGAGGTGCTAACTTTGGAGGTTGAGAATAGTTGCAACTGTCAGAGCAAGTCTGAACAGTGAATGGCTGAGGTGAGAGAGACTGAAACACTCATTTCTCTGTGAATCTTGTACTGGCACTGCAGGTTGTGCACTGAACAGGAGAACACGTGAATGAGAATATGTGATATATTATTTGACCTTCCAATTGGAGACAGTCTGGCAGAGACAAGTATAAATAACTGACTGTGGCTCCAGGTTTTGACATGTAATTGCTTGATAGATTGCTGTTTATTCCTTTGTCGAGGAATTAACGTATTAGGTCAGGCTGCTCCTGGCTCCTCCTTTACTGTACAGAGTGTGGAGGTGGAGGGGAATCCAGTCCATCACTCCTTGTTTATTGTCAAACAGGAACTCTGCAATGACCCAGACTAATTGAAGATGCCCCAATCTGATTGGAACACTGATGGCCAATCTCTCATCAAGGTCTCGAGACTCTTACTTCTCTTTGAGGAGTTGGAGTTTTGAGGAGGTCCCTTGTCACTGCCTCCCTTTCTGCCTGAGAGCAGGCATCCTTAGTTAGCTACCTGTACCCACTCCAGAAGGGCTATGTGATGGTGTAAGAAGAGGGAGTTGTCACCTACAATCTCTGGTGGAGCAGGTCCGAGGGGCTGAATGGCCTAGTTTTTAATGTTCATATGGAACACCTTTTTGCTGTCGCTGAGATGGTATCTATCTGCATACTCCCCGACGTCCCAGTCGTCTCTCTGCTGGCCGGGTGCTAACTCTTCACCCAGGCCAAATGCCACCATCCCTGTGCTAACATTCTCCACCTCCCGTTCACCCATCACTCCTTCTTTTGAGCATCTTCATGCTGTCTATCCGCCAATGTCCATACTTTCATCTCCCATCACACCTTCTCCAATCCCTTCATGATTTCTATGTGCTCCTCTTTGTCTCACTGCCCTATAACTACCCAGAGTCAGTGCACTCCTCATATTGTGCCCTCTCCCACTCAGTGCTGATGTGCTGACACAGCGTGCTGCCTGAACTCTGGAAATGCCACCTTAAAGGGACAGCCACACTGACTGACAGCATTCAGGTGAGGCCTTGATACTTTCTCAGGTCAATGTAAGTGTCTGAGCCAATATATATCCCTCAATTAACAGCACAAATGAACACGTTATTGTTTGTGGGAGCTTGCTGTGTACAAATTGGTTGCTGTGTTCCTTATGTAACAGCTGTGATGACAATGCGAAGTGTTTGAATTGGCTGTAAAGCAGTCTGGATCTTCCTGAAAGGGAAACCTTCCTTGCCGCTGTGAAAGAAGTTGGTGGGGTTTGCCGGGTTGTGAAGGTTGTTGAGGTGTATTTGCAGCTTCGTGGTTAAACACGTGATGGGGGGGGGGGGGATTCGAACTCACCTGAGAGGTTCAGGTCTGGAATGTACTGTCTGAGAGTGTGTTGTTCGAAAGGGTTTGTATCCACAGCCATGTGAATGGCCTGTCCCTGTCAGTGGGAGAGCACATGTCACAGAAACTGTGTGGAAACATCGTGTGTTCAGAAGAGATTCCAAGCAGCATGTCTTTACACGTGAAGGCAGAAGAAAACAGACAGAGGACTCAGCAATCTCTCCTAACCCAGACTAAACAAACAGAGCACAGTGATTATCTCTTAACAGTAGCAGATTACTGGTCTTATAAACAAGTCAGATAGCTGCCTGGCATTAACGTGAGAGCTGCCCTCCGACCATACCAAGCACAGCTCAACCTTTGTGGCTGGAATGACCCTGGGCACGAGAGAGGCTAACATAGTGGATAATGGTGTCCCCAGATTCAATTGCCTTCTCCCAATCTCTAGCCGATTTCTGCCACAGACACCTTTAAATGATAAGAACCCACTTGTTCACCTCAGGGAGGCAGTCTGCCACAGAACAGCGCCTTCTCCACTGTTATCAGACTTCTCAACCCAACCTGTCAATTATTCCAGTTGGTCATTTGCTGTTTCTTCTCTGTAGCTGTAACCCTGTACCCTGCGTTGTGTTCTATTATCCTGATGTATTTATGTAAGATATGATTTGCCTGGATAGCACGCAAAACAAAACTTTTCACCATATCTTGCTAAATGTGACAATAATAAATCAAATCAAATCAAATTCTGGTCTACATGTGACTCAGACCCACAGCTCTTACCTCCCTTCTGAATTGGCCAAGCAAGGCTCTCAGTTCAGGGGTAATTAGGAATGGGCTACAAATACTGCCCCAGGTGGAGACACCCATATCCCAGGCAAGAATTAAGGTGGAGACGGACTATGGTGCTGCCTGGGTTTGTGTAGCTGGCCAGTCCCACCTTGTACTGTATTTCTTTTATGAGGATCAAGATATCAGGGTCTTGCATTTATATAGCACCTCCGTGCACCTGCCATTTTCCAAGGCAGTTTACAGGAACCTTAGGAACAAAGACCTGACCACAAGAAGTATAAGTAGATAGGAGATCACATGACCAAGTAGGGGCAAGGATTTGGGAGGGAGCTTCAAATCCAAGCGGTGGATCAATAGTGGGTCAATACTGGATCAATAGTAGACCCACAAAGATAATCAGTGAAACAGAAATGTATCAGCAAAGGATCGACTGTGGATCAGCACTGGATCAATTCTCGATCAACAGATGGATCAATAATGGATCAGATATAGATCAAAAGAGATTAGCAGTGTATCAGAAATTGTTGCAAACAAAATCCAGATGATTGTGAGCGTGGAAATGAAGGAGCATTGAGAGGTCAGTAATATCTTATAGCACCTTTACCCAAGGCCAACAGAGGAGGGGGTTCGGCGGGGGGGAATTTGAAACCGCAGCCCCATCCAGAGAAGGTGGTAATACTGACTATTGGCAGGGATTTACAGTGCGGCCTCACTCTGGATTCACACCATTATCCTCCCACTCCTATAGTAGGCCGGGAATCTCTCAGAGTCATCATTTTGAAAAGTGCACAGAATTCCCCAATCTACCAGTCTCTTAGACTCACATTGACAGAAAACACAAACCAGTTATCTCTACTTAACAAGAATTATTATTTGTAACCAAGCAATAGACTCTAGCTTGATGTAAGCAATTATGAATAGTTGGCATATACCTCTACTAGGTAAAAATCTAACCCCCTTTATAAACTCCCCCTTACACACACATACAGATAGACATATACACAAAAAAAACCTGGGTGTTATGGATGGATGGAAAAACTAGGAAGGCTGGTCAGTAGTCTCTGATCACTGGGTTTGCTGTCATGATTCCTGTACTGATTAGAATATTATTCCTCAACCTTCCTTCTCCAGATGCTGTCACTGGTTTGCAGGAGGCACAGGGTGACTGATTCATGGTTATAAAGGTCTCTGAATTATTCATTAAAAGTCACTGTTTGCAGCAAATGGAAAGGGGAAATAAACTGGCTACCTCAAGGCATGACATGCTGTTTATTGCAGAGCAGAAACACAGCTCTTTCTCTTCCAGAACTCCAATGTGTTCTCCATTAACATTACACCCTGAGCTGTCAACTACCCAGGACCCAATCACATCATTGTTGGCAGGCCTTTGGCATCAACTAGTGATCACTGACCTACAGACCAATCAGCTACTTGTTGCCAAATCTCCATTTTTAACTGCAAACTGAACCTTCCTCACTACTTGAACCTACAGCTGTCTAAATAGCACTTACAGTGAGGTTCAGGAAACTTGCTTTTAAAACGTGCAGTGATCCTTAGATTAGATTACTTACAGTGTGGAAACAGGCCCTGCGGCCCAACACATCCATACTGACCCGCCGAAGCGCAACCCACCCAGACCCATTCCCCTACATTTACCCCTACACCTAACACTACGGGTAATTTAGCATGGCCAATTCACCTGACCTGCACATCTTTGGACTGTGGGAGGAAACCGGAGCACCCGGAGGAAACCCACGCAGACACGGAGAAAATGTGCAAGTGGGCGGCACGGTGGCACAGTGGTTAGCACTGCAGCCTCACAGCACCAGAGACCCGGGTTCAATTCCTGCCTCAGGCGACTCTCTGTGTAGAGTTTGCACGTTCTCCCCATGGCTGCGTGGGTTTCCTCCGGATGCTCCGGTTTCCTCCCACAGTCCAAAGATGTGCAGGTCAGGTGAATTGGCCATACTAAATTACCCGTAGTGTTAGGTTAGGGGTAATTGGCCATGCTAAATTGCCCGTAGTGTTAGGTTAGGGGTAAATGTAGGGGTATGGGTTTGGGTGGGTTGCGCTTCGGCGGGTCGGTGTGGACTTGTTGGGCTGAAGGGCCTGTTTCCACACTGTAATGTAATCTAATCTAATGTAATCTAATCTAAACTGAACACAGGTCTCTGGCGCTGGGAGGCAGCAGTGCTAACCACTGTGCCACCGTGCCGCCCATGGTTTGTAAAACCAATTCTTTTCCTCATTCCTACGCATAATCAAAACACCAGAAACAAAAATGATACAGTTTTTGCATAAGGATTGACGAACAAATTGCAAACTTTGCACTAATGTCTCTACATTTCCCAAAAGCTTCAATGGGACTCATGCCAAGAACCATGGAAAATATGAGTGCTCCTTGGCAACAGGTCACTGGCAAATGCTAACATCAGTAACATGTCCTGTCAGACAGATATCTCACACATGTAAAACTAACAGACAGAGGCCAGGCATCAATGACCTTCCTCATCCTTCATTGACAATGGAGCAGCTAACACAGGTCACTCTGACAGAGAGACTGAGAATTGTGCGGTGGATAATGGCTCAGCTGAGGGAGATGTACCAAGAAAAGAGAGTGTGTGAGACAGAGAGAAAGAGAGAGAGAAATAGAGAGAGAGAGAGAGAGAGAGAGCAACTGTAAGAAACAATGAGTGTTGCAAATAGAGGGTAAGATAGCGCAGTCACCTGGCTTTCCTGTAGCTGTTTCACTGTAAGTCAGTTGAATGAGATAAAAAAATGGATTGAGCCGCAGAATTGTACAATAGTTCCAGCACAGAAAGAGGCTGTTCAGCCCATCATGTCCGTACCAGCTGAATAACCTATCCGTCCTTTCTAACCTTATCATCATCAGGTGATATATTTCCAAGTCAGGATGCTCCGGTTTCAGGAGCAGATCCTGTTTCCTTTTCAATCAGGGTTTCTGCCTCCACCACAAACTGGGCAGTGAGTTCCAGACCCCCACCACCCTCGGGGGGGGGAAAGGGGTTTATCCTCACATCCCCATCAATCCTTCTACCAAACAGCTTAAATCTGTTAGAAATCTTTACCCACTTTGATTGGCAGTGATATGGACCTGAAGATCCCATATAGCAGTTTATAAACAATTAAGTACTTCTGAAGTTTATACACTAATAATGGAGGAGATTTGCAAACAGTGAGATGTCATGAATACACATACAGGGAAGTGACGAGTTAGAGGTAATGTCACTGGACTAGAACATCAGAACGTCTAGAACACCGTGCTCGTGTTCTTAGGATCTGGGTTTGAATCCTGTCACGGCAGATGGTGAAATTTGAATTCAATAAAAAATCTGAAATAACGAGCTGGCCTAATGGTAACCACGTAATCACTGTCCATTGTTGTAAAAACCCATCTGCTTCACTAATGTCCTTCAGGGAGGAAAGTCTGCCGTTTTTACCTGATCTGTCCTACATGTGACTCCAGACCCACAGCAATGTGGTTTACTTTCATATGCCCTCTGGGCAATTAGAGATAATCAATAAGTGCTGGCCTTATGATGCCCATAGTTATGTCAAGGACTTCTTTAAAAATTCATTCACAGCATGTGGGGGTCAGTGGCTGGGCCCAATATTTATTGCCCGTCCCTAGTTGCCCCTTGAGAAAGTGGGGGTGAGCTGCCTTCTTGACCCGCTGCAGTCCATGTGCTGTAGGGTGACCCACAATGCCCTGAGGGAGGGAATTTCAGGATTCTGACCCAGCGACAATGAAGGAACGGCAATATATTTCCAAGTCAGGATGGTGAGGGGCTTGGAGGGGAACTTGCAGGGGGTGGTGTTCCCATGTACCTGTTGCCCTTGTCCTTCTAGATGGAAGTGGTGGTGGGTTTGGAAGGTGCTGTCTGAGAACCTTTGGAGAATTTCTGCTCTGCATCTTAATGACAAGGTGGAGTACCAACAGGGGAGAAAAGAAATGGAAGCAAATCCTGCTCTCCAGGTCTCACTGCCTCGTTGGGTACCCAGCCTGTGTGCTCAAGGATCAGTCACGGGGGGGGGGGGATCAGGCAGAAAGCACCCTCCCTGGAGTAGCGTCATTCCTGAACACAAGGACAGCTGATGACGATAATGATGGATGCTCGCTCACGTAGTTGATTTCGGTCTGAGGTTGACCGGGTGTTGATTATTGGGAATAGTGGATGTGAGTATTGAGGTCAACGTTCATCCAGGACCACGTTGAACAATCTCCTTGTGGGCTATATACAAGGCCCACAGGTGACAGTATCTCAGCACACACACATACACATACACACACACACACAGACTGGGAATAGTGGATGTGAGTATTGAGGTCAACGTTCATCCAGGACCACGTTGAACAATCTCCTTGTGGGCTATATACAAGGCCCACAGGTGACAGTATCTCAGCACACACACATACACATACACACACACACACAGACACACATACATACACATACACATGCACACACACACA
>NC_057711.1:1275568-1287133 GCF_004010195.1 Chiloscyllium plagiosum | reverse complement strand
CTGAGACACACACATACACACATACATACAAACACATGCACACACACAGACACACACACACTCACACACACACAGACACACGCACACTCACATACACACACACACATACACAGTGTCCATTCACCCATTAACCTGCTGCTTTCTTATTTATGTTGACTCCTGATTAAACAGGAATGTGGGAGTATGGCCTGTGAGGAGGGAGGGATGTGAGCAGTAGGTTCAGAAAGGCTGGGTTATCAGGAAGACAAAAGGCAGATGGAATTCAACACATCAAATGTGAGGGTTTCACCTTCACAGTGAAAACAGAGAGACAGAGTCTTTCTGAAAGACTGAAAGGCTGAGCTGGATTGAGATGTGGGTGTTCTTGAGAAAATAAATCACTGAAAGTTAATGTGCAGGTACAGTAAGCAATTAAAAAGGTAAATGGTATATTGGCATTTCCTAAAGGATTATTTGTGCTTAGGAGTAAAGATGTTGAATGCACTTCTGCTGAGATTTCACTTGAAGCATGGTGTGCAATTTAGCTGCCTTAAGGAAAGAAATATTCGCCATAGCGGGACAGCAACATGGGTTCACTAAACGAATTCCTGGGATGGAGGGATTGTTTTGTGAGGAAATGTAAAACAGATTATACATATATTCTTCAGGAGTTTAGTGTGAGATTCGATTCAATGAGATCATGGCCAAATGTATAACCCTCAACTCTACTTTCTGCCTTTTCCCCATCACTTTATATCCTTACTCATTTCTCCATACGAGTATACTTAATGACCCACCATCTGTGGTGAAGACTTCCTCAACATCACTCCCCTCTGAGAGAAGAAATTCCTCCTCATCTCTGTCTTAACAAACATTAAGGTATGGACTGCCCTCTGCTGGCAGTATGGGTCTCTTTGTTTCAGTATTGAGTGGTGTTTCTGAGACCCTTGCCCAGAGAGAGTCCAGGCTGGACCACAGCTCCTTGGAGAGCACAGTGTGGACGTGGGGGCTGGGGCCGGAGGGAGATCAGTGGGAGTGCATCCTGAGAACACAGCTGAGGGGAGACAGTGCTGTGGTGGGAATGTCGTCAGATAATATTCCAGAATTCCAGGCTAATGGCTGAGATGGTGAAGGGAAGGGGGAGTGAGACCCCATGGTAGAGGGTGAAATATGAATTCAATTCAAAAACAGTTGGAATCAAAAGTTAAAATTAATTAATTATTAATTTCCACAACCATATGACTCTATGACTGTTGTAAAAACCCATCTGGTTCACTAATGTCCTTTAGGGAGGGAATCTGCCACCCTTACCTGGTCTGGCCTACATGTGACTCCAGACCCACAGCAATATGGGCGACTCTTAACTGCTCTCTGGGAAATGAGGGACGGATGATAAATACAGACCCCAGACCATGACATCCACATCCCATGGTTGAACAAAAAGCACTCAGTCAGAGGGACATAGTGATTGTTTCTGCCTTACAGCCTTTGAACTCCAAATATCTTTGAGACTAGTTGGCCTCAGAATCTCAGTATGGCTACAGTGCAGAAGAAGGCCATTCAGCCCACCATGCCTGGAACAATCCCATTATCTAGTGCCAATCTCCTGTCCTTTCCCACATGTCCCAGCACATTACTTATATCCAAATAATCATCCAATGCCGATAAATAGCTTCAATTGCAACTACCTCCACTCCTTTTGCATTCCAAGTGGAAGTAGGAAGGAAGTCTGAGAAGCAACATACTCATCAGGGCAAGAACCATTTCAACAGATCCTGTGAACAGGGATCAATAACCTGTCTTTCCAATCTTTCCCTCCACCCATAAGACCCAGTTTTTGTTTGTATTTGTTTCTGTGAGTGTGTAAGGGGGTGTTTATAAGGGGGCTGCACGTTTAGCCAGTACAGGTATATGCCAGCAGTGCAGCATAGTTTTACTGTAGCTACAGTCTATTTATTTGTGGTAAATAGTAATTAACGTTATGTGCAGAAACCTGGTTGGTGCCTCCTGTTGGTCTGGATCTAAAAGACAGGGAGATTGGTTAATTCCATATATTGTTAATAAGCTTTAGTGTGTGTACTGACTCTGGGAACAGTGGGTCTTACTTTCCAATGTGCTACCCCATTGACAGTCAACAGCTAGTACTGGAGGAACGTTCACATTCTTCATCCAGGTCATTCATATATTTTGTAAATAATTGTGCTTCCTGTTCTGATCCTTGTGGCACTCCACTAGTTACAGATGGCCATTCTGAAAATTGGGCAGCACGGTGGCTCAGTGGTTAGCCCTGCTGTCTCACAGCACCAGGGTCCCAGATTTGATACCAGCCTCAGGTGACTGTGTGGTGTTTGTACATTCTCCCCGTGTCTGCGTGGGTTTCCTCCGGGTGCTCCGGTTTCCTCCCACAGTCCAAAGATGTGCAGGTCAGGTGAATTGGCCATGTTAAATTGCCCGTAGTGTTAGGTACATTAGTCAGAGGGGAAGTGGGTCTGTGTGGGTTACTCTTTGGAGGGTCGGTGTGGACTGGCTGGGCCGAAGGGCCTGTTTCCACATTGTAGGGAATCTAATCTAATATCCCCCTTATCCCAACTCTCTGTCTTCTATCAGTTAGCCAATCCTCTATCCATATTCATATTCTGCTTCCAACATCGTGCACTCTCATCTTATTAAGTTGCCTATCCAAATCGGTTACATCCACTGCTCTCCCTTCATTTATCCAGCTAGTTACCTCCGTAAAGAATTCCAGTAAATGTGTCAGGTGTGATTTCTCCTTTGTGAACCCACGCTGATCCTCTGCTTGCTCAGAGTCTGTGTTTCTCAATGCTCTGCTATTCCATCCTCTAGAATAGTTCCAAACATTTTCCCACTAACAGATGTTAAGCTACCTATTTTTCATCTGCTTCCCTTTTTAAATAAACCTTTGAAATTGACCATTTTCCAATCCTCTGGATAAAAAAGACCAAAGGATATCAGATGCGGGAAGTCAGTGTTTCTGAAGAAAGGTCACTGGACCTGAAACGTTAACTCTGATTTCTCTACACACATGCTGCCAAACCTGCTGAGAATTTCCAGCAATTTCTGTTTTTGTTTCCAACATTCAGGGAGCTTTCAAGAATCTGAGAATTCCTGGAAGATTACTCCCAATGCATTCACTATCTCTGTAGCTAATTCCTCTCGGATCCAGGGGTGTATCCCATCAGATCCTGGGGACTTAGTGGCCTTTAGTCCCATTAGTTTCCTGAGCACTCTGTCTCCAGTAATAGTTATTGTATTTATTTCCTCCCTTTCCTCACTCCTTCACCACTTTGGGGCCGTTGAATATTTTATCATTTTGGAATACTGTTAGTGTCTTCCACTATGAAGACTGATGCAATTCCTCTGCCATTTCCTGATTCCTCATTATTATTTGTTCATCTTCATTCTCTAAGGGACTTATGTTCACTTTTTTGATTTGATTTGATTTATTATTGTCACATGTACCTAGGTACAGTGAAACTTTTGTTTTGCGTGCAGTACAGGTAGATCGTACCGTACAAAGTCCATTAGGGTGATAGAACAGAGCGAGGAATACAATGTAACAGCTGCAGAGAAGGTGCACAAACAGTGAGATCAACATTCAATTTGAAATTTGAGAGGCCCATTCAACAGCCCAATAAACAGCGGGGAAGAAGCTGTTCTTGAATCTGTTGATACATGTGTTTAAGCTTTTGTATCTTCTGCCCAATGGAAGAGGTTGGAAGAGGTTAGAGCTGGGGTGGGAGGGGTCTTTGATGATGTTGACTGCCTTCCTGAGGCAGTGAGAGATGTCAATGAAAGGAAGCTTGGTTTTAGTGATGGACTGGGCTGTGTTCACAACTCTGTGTACTTCCTTACAGTCCCAGGCAAAGCAGTTGCCATACCAAGCCATGATGCATCCGGATAGAATGTTTTCTGTGGGGCACCTATAAAAATTGGTGAGGGTCATTGTGGACATGCTGAATTTCCTTAGCCTCCTGAGGAAGTAGAGATGTTGTTGCTCTTTCTTGACTATCTCATCAATGTGGGTGATCCAGGACAGATTGTTGGTGATCATCACTCCGAGGAACTTGACATTCTCGACCATCTCCATCTCTGCTCCATTGTTGTAGATAGGGGCATGACCTCCACCTTGCTTCCTGAAGGAAATGATCAGCTCTTTAGTTTTGCTGACATTGAGGGAGGGATTGTTATCTTTACTCCAGGCCACCAAGCATTCTATCATTTTCCTGTATTCTGTCGCGTCCTTGTTTGATATTGGCCAACAATGGTGCTATCGTCAGTGCACTTACAGATGGCGTTCTGTTGAAGTTAGGCCCCACAGTCGTGCATGTACACGGAGCACAGCAAGGGGCTGAGTGCACATCCCTGTGGGGCGCTGGTGTTGAGGATCGTTGTGGAGGAGGTGCTGGTGTCTATCCTCACTGATTGTGATCTTTTGGTCAGGAAGTTGAGGATCCACTTGCAGAAGGTACAGCAGAGACCCAGGTTTCTGAGTTTGGAGATTAGTTTGGTTGGGACTATAAGTTGAAGGTGGAGCAGCAGTCAGTTAGAAGAAGCCTGATGTAGGTATCATTGTTATCCAAATGTTTCATGGATCAGTGTAGGGCTTGGGAGATGGTGTCTGCCACAGATCTGTTGTGCCAGTAGACAAACTGTAAGGCAGGCTGGGAGGTTAAAGTTGATATGAGGGGTGACTAACCTCTCAAAGCAGTTTGCAGTTAAGGAGGTCAGAGCCACCAGGCGGCAATCATTGTGGCATGTTACATGTGTTTTCTTTGGTACCAGGATGATGGTGGTCTACTTGAAGTAGGTGGGGACTTTAGATTATATCAAGTAGTGGTTGAAGATATCAGAGAATGCTCCTGCCAGCTGGTCCATACAGGATCTGCGATTGGGGAACTCTGTCTGGGCCTGTCACTTTCTGTCGGTTCCCTGTCTCTCTTTACACTCTTCCAAAAAGACCTTGCTGTCCATCTTGATAGTTTATCGCTCCCACTTTAGTTATTTTTTGTTCATCTTTCTGAGTGAGAGCTGTCAGGTCTGAGAGGTCATGAACCCTCGATGTGTGCAGGAAACGCTCCCAGTAGCAGCACCTCCGGCTCCAAGTTTCAGACAGCAAGCAGCAACTGGAGGTAATCCTGTGGCACATCTATCAGAGTTGTGAGAGTTATGTGATCAGCACATTTACTGAGGTGGTCCCAGTGCTGTGTGCTAGAGAATACGGAAATAGAAGAATAGGGCTGGTGAACGTGTGACTTAAGAGTTGGAGCAGGAAGAGAGTGTTTGAGTGTTCTGGGATCATTGGGCCTGTTTCTGTGGAAGGTGGGGTCTTACCTGAAGCAGAATGGGACCTACATCCTTGCAGGTGATGTGCTAGTGCTTCTGGGAGGAGCTTGACTAGTTTGGCAGAGGGAGGGGACATAGAGCTTTAGTCTAATAGAGCCACAGGATAACACAGTAAAAGACCCAGGACAGAGAGAGCTTGGCAACATTTAAATTCAAGGGCGTACGGCCAGGCTGGATTGCCTCTACCTTAATTCTAGTAGTATTATTGGTAAGAGACTTGGGTTAAGAGCACAGATTGACACATGGAATTGTGATAATGTTGCTCTCACAGAGATGTGGTTGAAGGAGAGGCAGGATGAGCAACGGAACATTCCAGGGTATAGGATCATCAGGCAGGAGAGAGGGGAAGTGGTAAAAAAATTGAATTGAATTTGCTTTATTGAGGAGGTGATGTTGCAATATTAATTAAGGAGTCAGTTACTACAGTAAGGAGGGATAATATCTTGGAGGTCTTCAAATGAGGCTTTGTGGGTAGAACTTGAGAATAAAAAGGAGGAAGTTACATTCCTGGTAATGTATTATAGACCCCAAACAGTCAGTGGGCAATCGAGGAACAGATATATAGATAATTCATTGACATATGTAAAAACAAGGGGAACAGTTTTATACACAGGAATAGCAAGGCAAACCAATCCTCCTCACTATCACGAGATTTGCAATGCAATGAAACATTAAAGCATTGGATGACCTTCCAACTTGTTTAGTTGTTCTTAACCAGACTTTATGCATAACAAGTCTTGGACATCTTGTTTGTAACTTAAACAAAAATGACCAATTTACTATTAATAATATAATTTTAGCAGAACGCAGATAAACTACAAGGCAATCTGCAAACAAAGCCCAACCTTTTTTGAGTATAAATACTCCCTCATAAACAGATAGATATGGTTAAGAGATAAATGGGAGGGGGCTGGGGTTGGGCAAAGGTAGCCAAGAATGTGATTGGTAGATGAAGGTGGGGGGGAAGGTGATAGGTCGGAGAGGAGGGTGGAGCGGATAGATGGGAAAGGTGACGGAAAGGTCAGGAGGGTGGTGCGAGTTGGAGGCTTGGGACTGGGATAATGTGGGGGGAGGGGAAATGAGGAAACTGGTGAAATCCACATTGATCCCGTGTGGTTGGAGGGTCCTAAGTTGGAATATGAGACGTTCTTCCTCCAGGTGTCGGGTGCTAACGGTTTGGCGATGGAGGAGGCCCAAGACCTGCATGTCCCTGGTGGAGTGGGAGGGGGTGTTGAAGTGTTCAGCCATGGGGCAGTGGGGTTGGTTAGTGCGGGTGTCCCAGAGAAACGATCCGCAAGTTGGCGTTCAGTCTCCCCAATGTAGAGGAGACCACATCAGGTGCAACGGATATACTAGATGACATTGGTGGAGGTACAGGTGCATCTCTGTTGGATGTGGAAGGGTCCTTTGTGGGTTGATTCGCCGGCTCCTCGGATGCTGCCTGACCTGATTGGCTGGCCAGGACTAGTCCCTCCTTGATTGACCAATTCAATGTCCAACCAGCTTGCTAGTCCCTCCTTGATTGACCAATTCAATGTCCAACCAGCTGCTAGTCCCTCCTTGATTGACCAATTCGATGTCCAACCAGCTGCTAGTCCCTGAGCATGTCAATGCTGGTTGTCCACAGTGATCTAATAGCTGCATTATCTTTCTAGTTCCCAACACAAATCTTTGTCATTTGTTCTCATGTCTTTTTCAAAACAAGCTATTGTTCAAAGTTCAAAGTTCAATTTCAACTCACAGTTCCAACTAAAAAATGAGAAAATAGGAAGAAAATTAGTGATGGTCTTTGTTACATTGTATGTTTTTTTCTCCATTCTAGACTCCTTCTTCCTCACAGGGATATGTCTTTGCTCTGAGCCATGAACTATTTTTAATAAGTCTGCCATCATTCCTCAAACACTTTTGCTGCTGAACTCCTTCCCCAGTCCCCTCCAGCCAGCTCTGCCCTGATTCCTTTGTAATTATCCTGATTTAAGTTCAGATCAGCTGTTTGAGACCAAGTTCCTCCCTCTCAAACTGAATGCTAAATTCCATCATGTTATCTATGGATATGTACAAATGCATGAAATGTAAGGAATAAATCAAATAGGCTGCAGACACAAAGTCAAATTGGGGATTATGATATAATAGTCATTATTGAGACGTGGCTGCAGGATGATCAGGATTGAGAACTAATGATTATAAGGTTTACAGGACAGACAGGGCAAATGGTGAGGAAGAGAGTATGATGCTGGAAAAGCACAGTAGATCAGGCAGCATCAGGAGAATCAACGTTTCTCCTGCTCCTCAGATGCTGCCTGACGTGCTGTGCTTTTCCAACATCACACACTCGACTCTAATGTCCAGCATCTGCAGTCCTCACTTTGTCCCAAATTGTGAGGAAGTGGAGTAGCCCTACTGATTAGAAACAGAATGAGGGCATCACTGGCATTTATTGCCCATCCCTAATTGCCCTGAGGGGAGTTAAGAGTCGCCCACATTGCCGTGGGTCTGGAGTCACATGTAGGCCAGACCAGGTAAGGACAGGAGTTTACCTCCCTGAAGGACATTAGTGACCGAGAAGGATTTTTTCCTGACAATCGATATCGTTAGATTCTAATTTCCATAAAGTTCTTGGATTCAAATTCCACCATTGGGCATGCCGAGATTCGACCCCAGGGCGCCAGAACATTATCTGGGTCTCTGGATTAATAATTAATACCACTAGGCCATCACCTCCTTGACAATATAATGAGGATATAATGAGGGGAAAGCATTCACTGGAGGTCATATCGATGGAACTGAGGAATACTAAAGGACCTGGAACTGTCATAGGTATTGTGTACAGACCTCCTACCAGCACTCTGAAGTGTATAAATGCAGAAATTAGGCACGTCATAGAGTCATAGAGATGTGCAGCATAGAAACAGACCCTTCGGTCCAACCCGTCCATGCCGACCAGATATCCCAACCCAATCTAGTCTCACCTGCCAGCACCCGGCCCATATCCCTCCAAACCCTTCCTATTCATATACCCATCCAAATGCCTCTTAAATGCTGTAATTGTACCAGCCTCCGCCACTTCCTCATTCCATACATGTACCATACTCTGAATGAAAAAGTTGCCCCTTAGGTCCCTTTTATATCTTGCCCCTCCCACCCTAAACCTATGCCCTCTAGTTCTGGACTCCCCTACCCCAGGGAAAAGACTTTGTCTATTTATCCTATCCGTGCTCCTCATAATTTTGTAAACCTCTATAAGGTCACCCCTCAGCCTCTGACACTCCAGGGAAAACAGCCCCAGCCTGTTCAGCCTCTCCCTGTAGCTCAGATTCTCCAACCCTGGCAACGTCCTAATAAGTCTTTTCTGAACCCTTTCAATTTTGACAACATCTTTCTGATAGGAAGACCAGAATTGCACGCAATATTCCAACAGTGGCCTAACCAATGTCGTATAACAGCCACAACATGACCTCCCAACTCCCGTATACAATACTCGGACCAATAAAGGAAAGCATACCAAATGCCTTCTTCACTCTCCTAAGTACCTGCAACTCTACTTTCAAGGAGCTATGAACCTGCACTCCAAGGTCTCTTTGTGCAGCACACTCCCTCGGACCTTACAATTAAGTGTATAGACAGAGTAGTGTTAAAGGGGGATTTTCACTTTAACATAAATTGGGAGAGCCATATTAGAATCACCTGTCAGAACCATAGGAAATTTCTGGAGTGTGTCTGGGATAAAATAGAATACAATACAGCACAGGAACAGGCCCTTTGGCCCATCAAGCCTGCACTGATTTCTAATCCTTATTTCGACCCACAAGTTATTGCCCATGTGCAGTTTCTATCCCTCTGTTCACCTCCCATTCACATGTCTGTCAAGATACACTTTAAACATTGCTCAAGTATCTGCGTCCACCTCCTCCAATGGCAGTGCATTCCAGGCACCCATCTCCTCCAATGGCAGTGCGTTCCAGGCCCCACCTCCTCCAATGGCAGTGCCTTCCAGGCACCCATCTCCTCCAATGGTAGTGCGTACCAGGCACACACGTCCTCCAATGGCAGTGCCTTCCAGGCACCCACCTCTTCCAATGCCAGTGGGTTCCAGGCCCCACTTCCTCCAATGGCAGTGGGTTCCAGGCCCCACCTCCTCCAATGGCAGTGCATTCGAGGCACCCACCTCCTCCAATGGCTGTGCGTTCCAAGCACCCACCACCCTCTGCGTGACCATTTTCCTCACATTTCTCCTCTAAACTTTCCCCGTCATACCTTGAACTTGTGTCCTCTTGTTGGCCTTTCAACCCTGGGAAAAAGCCTCTGACTATCCACCCTGTCTATGCTTCCCATAATTTTGTAAACCTCTAACAGGTCTCCACCTCAGCCTTCATCTTTCCAGTGCAAACAACCCGAGTTTATCCAACCTCTCCTCATACCTAAAACCCTCCAGATCAGGCAACACCCTGTGTGAAACATCTCCGCACTCTCTCCAAAGCATCCACATTGTTCTGGTAATGTGTTGACCAGAACTGTACACAATGCTCCGAATGTGACTTAACCAAAGGTTTATACAGCTGTGACATATCTTGCCAGCTTTTATAAAACTGAAAGAACTGTGAATGCTGTAAATCAGAAACAAAAACAGAAGTTGCTGGAAAAGCTCAGCAGGTCTGACAGCATCTGTGAAGAGAAATCAAAGTTACCATTTTGGGTCCAGTTCTGAGGAAGGGTCACTGGACCTGATTTCTCTTCACAGATGCCTTCAGACCTGCTGAGCTTTTCCAGCAACTTTTGTTTTTGTTGCTAACTTTTATAATTGATGCGCCAGCCAATGAAGTCAAGCATGCTGTATGCCTTCTTGACCACCATATCCACCTGTGTTGCCACTTTCAGGAACCTGTGGACCTGTATGCCTGGATCCCTCTGTACATCAATGCTCCTAAGAGTTCTGTCATTTATTGTATAAGTCGCACCTGAATTTGTTCTTCCAAAATGCATCATCTTGTTTTTGTCCAGAATAAACTCCATCTGCTATTTCCCCACCCAAATCTAGTTGGATCATATTGTACTCACAAGCTGTCCTGAAAACATTCGATTAATTCCTCATTGTAGTTTCCTTTCCCATACTGACTATCCCAATCTTCCTGACGATGAAAGTCACCCATGATTAATGTACTGCCTTTGTTACATGCCCTCACTATCTCCTGGTTTATTCTCTCTCCCACACTATAGCTCCTGTTACTGGGCCGATAGACTATCCTGAGCAGTGTTTCTATTCCGTTTTTATTTCTTGAGATTTATTGTTTGAGATTTGGCGGTTGTTTAAAGGCAAGCAGTGGACGTGTGGGGAAGGTGTTGGTGAGGTGCTCATCCTCATTGATAATGTGCTGTAGGCTGCGAAGAACATGGCGTAGTTTTTTAGCTCCTGGGAAGTGCTGGACAAGGAAGGGTGCCCTGTCGGTTGAAGCACGTATCTGTCTCCTGAGGAGGTAATTACGGTTCCTTCCTGTGGCACGTCGGAACTGGCGGTCGATGAGTTGAGCATCGTACCCCGTTTTATGAGGGCATCCCTGAGTACATGCAGGTGCCCGTCACATTCCTCCTCATCTGAGCAGATCCGGTGTATGTGTAGGGCTTGTCCATAGGGGATGGCTGTTTAAATATGTTTTGGGTGGAAGCTGGAGAAGTGTAGCATTGTGAGGTTGTCTGTGGGTTTGCGGTAGAGTGTGGTGCTGAGGTGTCCGTCCTTGATGGAGATGCATGTGTCCAAGAATGAAACAGACAGTTGAGAGTAGTCCATGGTGAGTTTGATGGTGGGATGAAACTTGTTGATGTCACTGTGTAGTTTTATCAGTGACTCCTCGCCATGGGTCCAGAGGAAGAAAATGTCGTCAATGTACCTGGTGTACAATGTCGGTTGGAGGTCCTGCATAAAGATGAAGTCTTGTTCGAACCTGTGCATAAAAATGTTGGCATATTGGGGTGCAAATTTAGTCCCAATGGCTGTTCCGCGTGTCTGGATGAAGAACTGATTGTCAAAGGTGATCGAAGATAAAACGGATGAGTTGTAGGATGGTGTTTGGAGATTGGCAGTTGTTGGTGTTGAGTACTGAGGCTGTTGCCACGATGCCATCATTGTGGGGGATGCTAGTTAGAGTGTGGAAACGTCCACTGTGACGAGGAATGTTCTCGGCTCGACTGCTCCATGGGTGCTGAGTTTCTGTAAGAAATCCGTAGTGT
>NC_057711.1:1265277-1275548 GCF_004010195.1 Chiloscyllium plagiosum | reverse complement strand
AGGTGTCAGAAGGGTTGGCAGGAAGCCTGAGCAGCAGCAGTCTCAAGGTGAAGGGAAACCTGGTGAAAGGAGGCCAGACAGAAGACCACCACCTCGTGAACGACGCTTTGATAGACCTATTGAAGAAAAAGCTGATGGTGGTGAATTCTCCTCTGAAAAGTATGTGCAAAATGTCCTGAAGGTGGTTCAATATGGTTTGTAGAAGAAGATCTATTACTGTTGTAGGTTGACCTTTCTATTAGAGTATTCTTAAATTAATTTAATTGGATATATTTTTGTGTGCTATGGATGGTTAAGAATCATTTATTTATGCAAAATAATATACTTTTACCTCATTTAGTGAGACAAAAACTTCAAATTTTTCAACTTATGCTTGGTTGTACCAAATGTATAATACAGTTGATGAGATCAGGTAGTTCTTGTGATGTTCTTTTTGTTACATTTGCTTCCAAAATCTGCTGGAGACGAGGGGAACACAGTGTTTCAGTGGTTAGCACTGCAGGGTCTAAATATTTCTTAAATAACAAGATTGTACGCGCTTTCACCCTTGAGCCTGCACCATCATACAATATCTGATTTGATCTTAGCTCAATTACCCTTTCCAGCCCAAACTTGCCACTGGCGGCATGGTGGCTCAGTGGTTAGCACTATTGCCTCACAGCGTCAGAGACTCAGGTTTGATTCCAACCTCGGGTGACTGTCTGTGTGGAGTTTGCACATTCTCCCAGTGTCTGCATGGGTTTCCTCCGGGTGCTCCAGTTTCCTCCCACAATCCAAAGATGTGCAGGTCAGGGTGAATTGGCCATGCTACATTGCTCATTGTGTTAGGTGCATTAGTCAGAGGGAGATGGGTCTGGTTGGGTTGCTCTTCGGAAAGTCAGTGTGGACTCGTTGGGCCAAAGGGCTTGTTTCCACACTGTAGAAAATCTAAAAAAAAAGATACCTTCAACATAGCCAGAGAGATTCTCACACAGGGTCCCATTGCCCGACACGATGGGATGTCCCGGTGTGTTGGCTTTGTTCACCTTTGGAAGGCAGTAGAAGTCGCCTACACGAGAAGTACGTGGGATGAGGGCGAGTAGGGAACTCTGAAGGACTGGATCCAAAGTCCTGATCAATGTACTTTGCTCAAAAACTGCATGAATCCATGTCAGACTTTGTTAACTCACTTTTTAGATTAGAATCAGTCTAAACATTATAGCACAGACAGGGAACACAGGGGGCTAACACCTTCAACATCTTATCTGGCTGACACCAATTGTTACAGTTAACCTGAGAATTTTTTATTTTTAAAAAAAAGTTTTGTGATTTACATATGAAAGAAGTGAAACTATCATGATATTCGAACAGTTGAGAGACTTAACAAACAATCAAGGTATTTTTCAATGTATAATTTCAGTTACATCACACTGTAAACTTTTGCTATAAATTCTGTGCCTTACAACTGTGTCCTCCACAACCACCTGATGAAGGAGCAGCACTCTGAAAGCTAGTGCTTCCAAATAAACCTCTTGGACTATAACCTGGTGTTGTGTGATTTTGAACTTTGTACATCCCAGTCCAACACCGGCATCTCCAAATCATGACTACATTTATTTTGTTCCAAATATTACATACATTCAAGTAAAGCCCATTTAATGAAGCTTTGTCTTGGCAAATTGCCCTGGTCTGACCCTATTTCCTGCTGTACTGATATCCTACTCAGCAATCAGCCTTTTTCCCTGCACTGGTAGGGGTTAATGACATCTCTCTGGGGATCAGCTCCCCCACTCTGCTCTCACTCTGAGAGTTTCCTGATTACACTGAATCCCTGTTAAAGCAGTTTGGTTATCCTTCGCCCTGAATTCCCACTTCAACCTGATTTCCAACAATATACTCCACTCAACTTTCTTCAGAACCGAAAGGTGTTGGAAACTGTTTTTTTTAAATACTTTGGACAAAAGTAGAGAATGAACAGGAAAGCTGAGGTAGATGTGCAGTAAAGCTTGGAACACAACACTTACAACTACAATAACCATGACAGTAAATACAGATCTAATACAGAAGAGGTGGAGAAAGAGAGGTTAGACAGGTGGAAATGATGGTGTGAATGAGAGAGAATGGGTCCTCTGTGCTTCGGACAAAGTAAACAAGACACAAATACAACACAGCTCAGTGTGGAGCGGGGAGGGCGTGACAGAATGTAAGAAAACTGGAAAACAGACTTAAAGCCGTAGGTTTCTAGTCATTCAACATAATGTTGAGGCCTGCTGCACTGTCAAAGGGTCAGCGCTGAGGGAGTGCTGCACTGTCAGAGGGTCAGTGCTGGGGAGTGCCGCACTGTCGGAGGGTCAGTGCTGAGGGAGTGCTGCACTGTCAGAGGGTCAGTGTGGAGGGAGTGCCGCACTGTCAGAGGGTCAGTGCTGAGAGAGTGCTGCACTGTCAGAGGGTCAGTGCGGAGGGAGTGCTGCACTTTCAGAGGGTCAGTGCTGAGAGAGTGCTGCACTGTCAGAGGGTCAGTGCTCAGGGAGTGCCGCATTGTCGGAGGGTCAGTGCTGAGGGAATGCTGCACTGTCAGAGGATCAGTGGTCAGGGAGTGCCACACTGTCAGAGGGTCAGTGCTGAGGGAGCGCCACTCTGTCAGAGGGTCAGTGCTGAGGGAGTGCCGCACTGTCAGAGGGTCAGTGCTGAGGGAGCGCCACTCTTTCAGAGGGTCAGTGCTGATGGAGTGCTGCACTATCAGAAGGTCAGTGTTGAGGGAGTGCTGCACTGTCAGAGGGTCAGTGCTGAGGGAGTGCTGCATTTTCAGAGGGTCAGTGCTGAGGGAGTGCTGCACTATCAGAGGGTCAGTGTTGAGGGAGTGCAGCACTGTCGGAGGGTCAGTGCTGAGGGAGTGCTGCAATATAGGAGGGTCAGTGCTGAGGGAGTGCGGCATTGTTGGAGGGTCAGTGCTGAGGGAGTGCTGCACTGTCAGAGGGTCAGTGCTGAGGGAGTGCCACACTGTCAGAGGGTCAGTGCTAAGGGAGTGCTGCACTGTCTGAGGGTCAGTGCTGAGGGAGTGCAGCACTGTCAGAGGGTCAGTGCTGAGGGAGTGCTGGACTGTCAAAGGTTCAATGCTGAGGGAGTGCCACACTGTCGGAGGGTCAGTGCTGAGAGAGTGCTGCACTGTCAGAGGGTCAGTGCTAAGGGAGTACGGCATTGTTGGAGGGTCAGTGCTGAGGGAGTGCTGCACTGTTGGAGGGTCAGTGCTGAGGGAGTGCTGCACTGTGGAGAGTCAGTGCTGAGGGAGTGCTGCCCTGTCTGAGGGTCAGTGCTGAGGGAGTGCTGCACTGTTGCAGGGTCAGTGCTAAGACTGTCAGAGGGTCAGTGCTGAGGGAGTGCTGGACTGTCGGAGGGTCAGCGCTGAGGGAGTGCCGCACTGTCAGAGGGTCAGTGCTGAGGGAGTGCTGGACTGCCAAAGGTTCAATGCTGAGGGAGTGCTGCATTTTCAGAGAGTCAGTGCTAAGGGAGTGCCACATTGTTGGGGGATCAGTACTGAAGGAGTGCTGCACTGTCGGAGGGTTCAAGCTGATGGAGTGCTGCACAATCAGAGGGTCAGTGTTGAGGGAGTGCCGCACTGTCGGAGGGTCAGTGCTGAGGGAGTGCTGCACTGTCAGAGGGTCAGTGCTGAGGGAGTGCCACACTGTCGGAGGGTCAGTGGTGAGGGAGTGCCGCACTGTCGGAATGTCAGTGGTGAGGGAGTGCCACACTGTCGGAGGGTCAGTGCTGAGGGAGTGCTGCACTGTCACAGGGTCAGTGCTGAGAGAGTGCTGCACTGTCACAGGGTCAGTGCTGAGGGAGTGCCTCACTGTCGGAGGGTCAGTAATTGTTATTAACTCTCCTGTAGTCGGAGGATTGATCCTGGCTGGGATTGTTGTGTAAATGTGAGAGCTTGTTCAGATCTGTTAAAGTACTCTCATGTTTCGTAAACAGACTAAAGAATGTAATTGAGCAGCTCACATTGCTGAAGGCAGCAGTGAAATCCAGCATTGGTTTTCAAAGTGGAGACAGAGCAGAGGTGGAGCTGTCTGGGGAGGCAGTTTCCCAATGTCTGACAGGTCTCCCACAATACAGTGCATTTCCTGAACTTTGCCTCCCACAGCTGGAAGAATCAAAGGGAAGGTAGTGAACCAGGAAGGAAAGAAAGACCGAGGGGGAGAGAGGAACTGAAAAGGCTCGAGAGAGGGTAGGGGAGACAGAGACAGAGAGAGAGGGAGAGGGTACAGAGAGGTACTGCACTTTGCACTGTGTGTTTGGGGCAAGTGTGTTCCAGGAAAACAGGGTCAGGTTTGTTCACGTTGCCTGAAGTTGCTGTCGTTTGGAAATTGAAAGGGCAGATTATTGAACAGGGGTGGATTGTGTTAGCTGCAGAGTGGATGGGTGTCACAAACTGGGACAGACTGAGACCGGAGGGCAGCTCTCACTGAGACCGGGCCAGGGGATAGAGTAAGGCAGCACAGTGCTGAGGTATGGCCGGCTCTGGGGACTGGGCACATGAATGGAGCAGGATTGAGAGCACTATCCGGGGGAGTTTCCGGCAGCTCCGGGAGAGGTACCTGGGGAGTCCCGGGGCCGGGAGTGAGGAGCAAGCCCTTTCCCGGAGAGAGTCGGAGCAAGGAGCTGGGGACATCCTGCACAGGTTACCGGTGAGAACATTCACAGAGCCCCCACCCCAGTCCTTACATCACCCCACGGCCAGGGAACAGCGAATTCATCCCCTGTGTTTGGTCTGTGTGCGGATTCCACATCCCTGAGTAATAACTCCCAGTGTCTGTCCCCATTCAAAGCAACAAATTCCTCCTTGCGAACATTTCACTGGTTTGCCTGCAGGATTAAAGCTGCTGTTTCCCTCTGCATCTCCACCTCATCAAACACATCCCAGGACAGGGACAGCACGGGGTTAGATACAGGGTAAAGCTCCCTCTACACTGTCCCCCATCAAACACTCCCAGGACAGGGACAGCACGGGGTTAGATACAGAGTAAAGCTCCCCCTACACTGTCCCTATCAAACACTCCCAGGACAGGGACAGCACAGGGTTTGATACAGAGTAAAGCTCCCACTACACTGTCCCCATCAAACACTCCCAGGACAGTGACAGCCCGGGGTTAGATACAGAGTAAAGCTGCCTCTCCCCAGCAGTGTGGAAAGCCCGTCCTTCAGTCAGTCCAGTCCCACTCCAGCAAATGGTGCGACTTGAACGGAGTGAACACCTTGATTTTAAACCCTTGTGGAATGATGAAGCTGACTGTCACAGGAACCTAGCTGGTTCACTCAGATCCTTGAAGGTTGTAAATCTGCTGTCTGTTACTTGGTCTGCTCTGGTCTACCAGTGATGCCAGACCCATAGCAGTGTGGCTGACTGAACTACCTTCTGAATGCTGAGGGATGGGAACAAATCCTAGAGATAGTCACATCACATGAACGAGTAAATAATGGGCTTATATAGGCAAGGAACACCAGATTTCATACCTTGAAAATGTTGTGACCATTTGGAAATTGGCCTTTCGACATTGGTCCTTAAGCCCCCAGGCAGGACATCTGTCATTTCAATCATCCTGCAATCCTCACCGTTCCTTTCGGAATCCTGACCTCAGCCCTCTCGGTCCTATCTTGAACTGGTGAAACTTTAACAGCAGTTGGATCTTGTTATGCTCCTGTTACAGGTAGAGGTACAGATGTATATTATGGGCTTACTATCTCCCAGGGATCTGTGCCAACTTGGATGTGTCAGTCGCTACTGGAATGCCATAGTTCGTGACCCCCTTTTGTGGCGTTACTTCCTCCTGCGGGATCTCCCTCGCTGGAATTCTGTCGACCATCTGTCACTGCCGAATGCAGCATTACTGAGTAAATCACTGACTGACAGCATGGAGCAGGACTATATGACAGCGTAAGTGAAGTATTGTTTGAAATCAGACTGCAGTCACCTTCCCTGCCCCCCACTGACTGCAGGTCACTGACACCCCTACCCTTCACTGTTTCTTTTGTTTCTGTTTGTGTCTGTAATGCTGTATTCCTGTACACCAGTACACGTGACAATTGTTATGGACCAGACCAGAACCCCTCAAAATACTTTAAGGGGGTAGACTAAACCTTAAGTTTTTAATTTTTATTAAAGGCAGATGTAAAGTATCGGTCCCAGATGCAATGTGACTGGTCAAACTATTTGACGTTAAGTAAATCACAATTTATTTAAACACTGTAGTTAAAACACAACAAAAGAAATAAGAACTTAAAATAACAGCTCTAGTAGAAAACTGAACAGAACAATAGAAACAGTAACTATAACTAAATAACTGTTCCAAATACAGTAACATCCCGTAAACAAACTCTTGGCAAAAAGGCCAATTCAGAAAAGCAGATTTTGTCTCCTATGCAATCCAGCAACCTAGGGAGAGAACCCTCGGCCTTCGGCTGCAGTCGAGAGAGGGAAAAACAGCTTCCACTTCTTCAAGTCCATAACAGAAACTGCTGACAGCGAAACCAAAAACTACAAGCAAACTAGAAATCCTGGTCAGAGAGAGCTGGCCTCACCCATCTGGATTGCTTCTATTGTTTCAACCTTAGGCAAAAAAAAAACCCAAGGCCTTGCAAGCTGTTTACTGTTAGTGGTTTTGGTAGATTGTTTGGTACCTTCTGCCTTAATACCTCACTTAAAAAAAAGGACAAAATAATCTCTTATAGCTACAACATCATCACACAATAAAATCTAAATGAAACCTCTGATATTACGCTGATACATCAGTCCATGAGAATGGCCAGGATTTAAAACCATATGTTTCTTGGTATATGGGCTTATATGATGTTGTACATAATATCTATATTATAACATTCAATCCAGTAAATCAATATCCCTGATTGTCCTGGAGAGGGTGATGTGAGCTGCTCCCTTGAGCCACTGCAGTCCATGGCTGAAGCTTGTTGAAGTTTTATTTAAAAACCTGAATTGTCCAGATCTTGTTGTATTTGAACATGGATTGCTTCAGTATCTGAGGAGTCACTAGTGATGCTGAATACTGTGTAATCATTGGCGAGCATCCCCTCTTCTGATAGAGAGAAGACCATTCACGAAGCAGCTGAGGTGGTTGGGTCTCAGACACAAAACCCAACCATGTGCCTTTTCTAGGAAATGTATCAGAGCCACGTGACGAACCGGGCTGATGATCTGAAAGGGGTTGTTCGTGTAACAGATGGTGTCCTCCAACTGCTGGGAACAGGCAGGGCAAAGGCTGGTTCTGCCAAATAATTGAAAGTACAACAGGTTCTCTTCTGGGGTGAAACTCCCAGTGTCCTTTTAAAGCCCCTTCACTCTATCTCCTGAGTGTCCTCAGATTGACTTCAGACAACACGCCCCTCTCTTTGCTTTTGCTCTGACTTTCGAGCAAGCAAGTGCTATCTCTCTCTCTCTCTCTCTCTCTCTTTAATTCTTTCATGGGATTGAGATTTTGCTGGCAATTTATTGCACCTCCTTAATTTCCCTTGAATTACGTGTCTCTCTTGGCATTTCACAGGGTGGTTAAGAGTCACCCACATTGCTGTGGGTCTGGAGTCACATGTAGGCCAGACCAGGTAAGGACGGCCGTTTTCTTCCCTAACAGAAATAAGTGATGCAGATGTGTTTTTATAACAATCAGTGATAGTTTCCTGGTGACCATCACTGGGATACTTTGAACCCTGGAGTTAGGAATTATCCTTCCCCTGGTGGCCAGTGTGGGATTTGAACCTGTGTCTGACAGCATTAAGTAAAAACAAGGACTGCAGATGCTGGAAACCAGATTCTGGATTAGAGTGGTGCTGGAAAAGCACAGCAGGTCAGGCAGTATCTGAGGGTTCCTGCTCCTCAGATGCTGCCTGAAACGCTGTGCTTTTCCAGCACCACTCTAATCTAGAATCTGACAGCATTAGCCCGGGTGCTCGTTTACCTGTCCAGTGATATACTGCAGTTGTCACCCCCTTACATTTGGATACAGAATTGGCTCAAAGGTAGAAGACAGAGGGTGGTGGTGGTGGAGGGTTGTTTTTCAGACTGGAGGCCAGTGACCAGTGGAGTGCCACAAGGATCGGTGCTGGGTCCTCTACTTTTTGTCATTTATATAAATGATTTGGATGTGAGCTTAAGAGGTATAGTCAGTAAGTTTGCAGATGACACCAGAATTGGAGGTGTAGTGGACAGTGAAGAAGGTTACCTCAGATTACAACAGGGTCTTGATCAGATGGGCCAATGGGTTGAGAAGTGGCAAATGGAGTTTGGATAAATAAATGTGAGGTGCTGCATTTTAGGAAAGCAAATCTTAGCAGGACTTGTACACTGGATGGTAAGGTCCTCGGGAGTGTCGCTGAACAAAGAGACTATGGAGTGCAGGTTCATAGCTGCTTCAAGTGGAGTCGCAGGTAGATAGGATTGTGAAGAAGGCGTTTGGTATGCTTTCCTATATTGGTCACAGTATTTAGTACAGGAGTTGGGAGGTCATGTTGTGGCTGTACAGGACACTGGTTAGGCCACTGTTGGAATATTGCATGCAATTCTGGTCTCCTTCCTATCGGAAAGATGTTGTGAAACTTGAAAAGGTTCAGAAAAGTTTTACAAAGATGTTGCCAGAGTTGGAGGATTTAAGCTACAGGGAGACACTGAATAGTCTGAGGCTGTTTTCCCTGGAGCGTCAGAGGCTGAGGGGTGACCTTATAGAGGTTTATAAAATCATGAGGGGCATGGATAGGATAAATCAACAAGGTCTTTTCCCTGGGGTGAGGGAGTGTTGAACTAGAGAGCATAGGTTTAGGGTGAGAGGGGAAAGATATAAAAGAGACCGAAGGGGCAATGTTTTCATGCAGAGAGTGGTACGTGTATGGAATGAGCTGCCAGAGGAAGTGGTGGAGGCTGGTTCAATTGCAACAAGGCATCTGGCTGGGTATATGAATAGGAAGGATTTAGAGGGATATGGGCCGGGTGCTGGCAGGTGGGACTAGATTGGGTTGGGATATCTGGTCGGCATGGACGTGTTGGATCAAAGGGTCTGTTTCTGTGACTCTATGACTCTGCCAGACAAGTACATTGAGGTCAATGGATCCAAACTGGGTGAATGTTCGCCGAGCTGGGAATTTGTGTTGCAGACGTTTCGTCCCCTGTCTAGGTGACATCCTCAGTGCTTGGGAGCCTCCTGTGAAGCGCTTCTGTGATCTTTCCTCCGGCATTTGTAGTGGTTTGAATCTGCCGCTTCCGGTTGTCAGTTCCAGCTGTCCGCTGCGCTGGCCGGTATATTGGGTCCAGGTCGATGTGCTTATTGGTTGAATCACATCGACCTGGATCCAATATACCGGCCACTGCAGCGGACAGCTGGAACTGACAACCGGAAGCGGCAGGTACAGGCCACTATAAATGCCGGAGGAAAGATCACAGAAGCGCTTCACAGGAGGCTCCCAAGCACTGAGGATGTCACCTAGACAGGGGACGAAACGTCTGCAACACAAATTCCCAGCTCGGCGAACAGAACCACAACAACGAGCACCCGAGCTACAAATCTTCGCACAAACTTTGGGTGAATGTAGGACAGACTCAATGGCCTGACTCTGTTCCTATGCTGGAGAATCTACATCTTTCAAAACCAGAGCTTGCCGTTCCTATTGAGTGACTGACTGTTTGCTGTCAGTTTTCCAATGCTCCCTGTCCTCGCTGTGTTTTGCACTTTAAGCATTAGTCCTGTGGTGAACACTGCTCAGGAGAGCCAGGTGCAAGGATCTCAGGAATGCTGTTTCTTTCTGGGCAGGTATTTAACGAGCTGCCCCGAGGGCAGAAAGCACAGGAGAGTGCGCCCCAGTGCCTACAGCTCAGTCACCTCCTTGTTCTACTCACTGGTCTCTCAGGCAGAGCCGCGGTTTGCCATGTTTGGGCCTGGTTTGGAGCAGCTGGACACCTCACTGGTCACCAAGATGATGAACTCACCGGGAATGCTACCTGTCATCAGTCTACCGCAGCGACAGATTGACGGTACATCACATTCCAACCCCTATTCCCCCATTTATACCTCATAATCAACCTGAGGCAAAAAATTACACTTTACGCTAAATCTAACCTGTGCTATCCCTGTCCTGGGAGTGTTTAATGGGGACAGCATAGCGAGAGCTTTACTCTGTATCTAACCCCAAGCTGTCCCGGTCCTGGGGGTGTTTGATGGCAACAGTGTAGAGGGAGCTTTACTCTGTGTCTAACCCTGTGCTTTCCCTGTCCTGGAAATGTACAATGGAGACAGGGT
>NC_057711.1:1261986-1264777 GCF_004010195.1 Chiloscyllium plagiosum | reverse complement strand
AGACTCCCAGTAGGTTAGAAATAGGCACTTTGTGAGTTGGGCCGGTGCTCATTGGGGGTTAGAAGGATGAGAGGTGACCTTACTGAAATGTACAGGATTCTCAGGGGATGTGACAGGGGGAGATGTGGGAAGGTTGTTCCCCCTTGTGAGGGAGAGACTAGGACCAGAGGGAATCATCCCAGAATAAGGGCTCACCCATTGGAGACAGGGATGAGGAGGAATGTCTTCCCTCGGAGGGGAGTGAATCTGTGGGAGTCTTTCCCACTGAGGGCTGTCGGGGCTGGGTCATTCAAGGCTGAGACAGAGAGAGTTTTAATCAGGGAGGGGATCAAGGGTTATGGGGGAAAGGCAGGAAGGAGGGGTTGAGGATGATCAGATCAGACACGATCCCATTGAATGGTGGTGAAAACTCGATGGGCTGAATGGCCTACTCTTGATAGTCTTATGGTTTGTATGCGCTAAAACATTTGAAGAAAGTAATTTCTCTTTAACCTTTTCAGAAGCTGCAGCTAATTCCTGACTGTAATACCTTCTGCCTTTTATCAAAAGCTCTCATGGATTCAGTAAGATTGACATCGTTGGGGATAAATCTTCCTGCTGGATCCTTCAGGCCGAGATAGCACTGTGCATCATTTACATATTCCGCTTCCACGGAAACTGACTGTGGCCTCATCACTCCCCTGGATTGGTGGTGTATCTTTGGGACATATTCTTCATTCTAGATCGTTGATATTTCCTCGTTTTGTACAAGGCCTGTGTTCTGTGGTGCTTTCAACGCATCCTTGATTCTCTGCCCCTCTCCTTTCTATATTTGACCATGCAGCAGGATGCTAGTCATCTGTTTCCCAGGATTCAAGATGTTACCCTACCCAAGCCTTGAGCGTAGAGGAGAGTTAAAGCAGCTGCTCCTAGACAGTGTGGTATATGTAGTCTGTCACATGTGTGCCACATATGTATCTGCTGCACCCCACTGATGGCATCCAGTTTTGTGAGAAATCTTTGCCAAATGATTGTCAACGAGTGAAATGGGATGGATTTTCATCCTGACTCTTCTGTTTGACTGAGTGAGATCCACACAGAATCCTCACTCTCTATCTGCCTTCGGAGCAGTTACTGGGCACCAGTCCGTCTTTTTCTTTATTTATTCATTGCACTAGGGTGGCGCTGGCCAGGTCAGCATTTATTGCCCATCCCTAATTGCCCAGGGGGCAGTTTAGAGTCAACTACATTGCTGTGGGTCTAGAGTCACATGTAGCCCAGACCAGATAACGCTAGCTGATTCCTTCCCTGAAGGGCAGTAGTGAACCAGATGGGTTTTCTCAACAGTCAACAATGTATTCATGGTCATCATTAGACTCTTAATTCCAGTTTTTTTTTGTTGAATTCAAATTCCACCATCTGCTATGGCAAGGTTTGAACCTGGGTCCCCAGAACATGACCTGGGTTTCTGGATAAACAGTCCAGCCACTAAACTAGTACCACTAAGCCATCACCTTCCACCAGTGTGCCAGTTCTGTCAGTGGTCCTGTGACCCCACTTTCATTCGTGTTGTCTAACTGAGATATTATTTTTTCCGTCTGGTGGGTGAGGAGTTGTCCTATAAGCATACAAACAGATGGGTTCCTTCACTATCACTGGATCAAAAACCCTCCCTCAGGGCATTGTGGGTCACCCTACAGCACATAGACTGCAGCGGGTCAAGAAGGCAGCTCACTCCCACCTTCACAAGGGGCAACTAGGCACGGGTAATAAATGCTGGTCCCAGCCAGTGGCACCCATATCCCACAAATGAATTTTAAAAATATTGCCAATGACACAGGGGAGGCAATAACCCCGGGGTATTATCGCTGGACTGTTAATCCTGAGACCCAGGTCATGTTTTGGGGACCTAGATTCAAGTTCTAAATTCAATAAAAATCTGGAATTAAGAGTCTAATGATGACCGTGAGTCAATTGTCAATTGTTGGAAAAGTCCAACTGATTCACTAATGTCATAGAGTCATAGAAACAGACCCTTCGGTCCAACCTGTCCATGCCGACCAGATATCCCAACCCAATCTAGTCCCACTTGCCAGCACCCGGCCCATATCCCTCCAAACCCTTCCTATTCATATACCCATCCAAATGCCTCTTAAATGTTGCAATTGTACCAGCCTCCACCACATCCTCTGGCAGCTCACTCCATACACGTACCACCCTCTGCATGATAAAGTTGCCCCTTAGGTCCCTTTTATATCTTTCCCCTCTCACCCTAATGACAACGGGATAATACTTCGTAAACATTAAAAATACTTGTTTGAGGAAAAATTACAATTTAAGAAGACTTTGACTCTACAAGTAAAGCAAGAAAGTTCCACAAACATTGATTTGAAACTCACATCTGTATACAGAACCACCTTCAAAAGAAACAGGAGCAAGAGAAAGCCATTTGGCCTATAAATCCTACTCTGTCATTTAATCAGACAATAGACAATAGGTGCAGGAGTAGGCCATTCTGCCCTTCGAGCCTGCACCGCCATTCAATATAATCATGGCTGACCATCCTTAATCAGTATCCTGTTCCTGCCTTATCTCCATAACCCTTGATTCCACTATCCTTGAGAGCTCTATCCAACTCTTTCTTAAATGAATCCAGAGACTGGGCCTCCACTGCCCTCTGGGGCAGAGCATTCCACACAGCCACCACTCTCTGGGTGAAGAAGTTTCTCCTCATCTCTGTCCTAAATGGTCTACCCCGTATTTTTAAGCTGTGTCTCTGGTTCCAGCACTCACCCATCAGCGGAAACATGCT
>NC_057711.1:1258751-1261750 GCF_004010195.1 Chiloscyllium plagiosum | reverse complement strand
GTTCTGCCCCTTTACCTAACTTGACCCCATTTAGGTAGTAATCTGCCTTCCTGTTCTTGCCACCAAAGTGGATAACCATACATTTATCCACATTAAACTGCATCTGCCATGCATCTGACCACTCACCTAACCTGTCCAGGTCACCCTGTAATCTCCTAACATCCTCCTCACATTTCACCCTGCCACCCAGCTTTGTATCATCAGCAAATTTGCTAATATTACTATTAATACCATCTTCCATATCATTAATATATATTGTAAAAAGCTGCGGTCCCAGCACTGATCCCTGCGGTACCCCACTGGTCACCCCCTGCCATTCTGATCATTGCTGATACAGTTGTGGCATTTTCTGTCTGACCCCATAACCTCTGCAGATTAAAATTAATCTAACAACCTCAAACATATTAAAAATCCTGGCCTTCATTAATCTTTGTAATTCTCCCATCCCCACACAACAATGATCCCGATGGAATAAATTCCTCCTCATCTCCATCTTAAATAAGAGGCACCGTATTTTGAAACTGTGCTCCCTCGTTCTGCACCCAACCTATCAAACCCCCTCAGAAGCTTATACCTTTCAAAGATACCACCCCTCATTTTCACAACTCCAAGTACAGAGCCAGTTACTCAAGCTTTCTTCATGTGACAACTCCTTCGTTCTAAAAGTCAGCCTAGTGAACCATTTCAGAATCACTTCAATTGCAAGCACATCCATTGGTCATTGGTAAGGCGACCAAACCTGTACAATATCCACTGGCTACAGTCTCAGTAATGCATCATACAACTGTACTAATGATTTCACACACTTCTCTAATCCATTTCTCCTTGCAATCCTAGCCAATGTTCCATTTGCCTTTTTAAATTTCTTGCTGTTCTTGTATGGCAATCTTTGCTGATTCACATATGAGAACACCAATATCCATCTTTCCCTACTTAATTAATATTCATCTTTTCTCTTCTTCCTACCAAACTGAAGAACTTTGCATTTCCCACATTATATTCCATTTGCCAAACTTCTGTCCACTCAATCTACCTACTAATATCTTTGGATCACCAGCAAATTTAGCTTCAATGCCCCAAGTTCTTCATACAAGTCATTAGAGCAATAGGGTTAATATAAATTTAAAGAAGATCCCAGCACTCATTCCTGTGAAACACTCTGCTAGTTATACTTGACCAACCAGAAAATGACCAAGTTAACCCAACTCTATTTCAGGTAAGTTTGACAAACCTCTAATCCATACTAATGTATTAACCCCAACATCATGTGTCTTATCAAATGCCTATTGGAAATTCAAATAATCTGTGTATTGGTGCTGCTGTTTCTACCCTTGTAAGATTCTCAACTCAAACATTTTTATCAAAGACAATTTCTCTTTCATGAGATCATGTGGACTCTCCTTTATTGTATTACAGTTCTCTAAGGTACTGCACCCTATGGCAGCAATTTCCCCAATTACAGATGGTAGGGTAACTGGCCCAGTGTCCTGCTCTTTGTCGTCTCCTATGTTGAACAGAGGTGTTCGAGTTTGGTTTTTCATGTCACTGGAACCTTTCCAGAATCTAGGAGCGTTCCAAAGATGATAAACAATGCATCGACTATTTCTGCAGCCATTTATTTTTAAAGACTGAGGATGCAACTATCAAATCCAGGAGAGCTGTCAATTGTTGGTCAGGTTAGTTTTCCTTGTCTTTTTTTTTCTCCTACAATAGTGATTCCTTTAGGGCAGGAACCTGTCATCCTTACCTGGTCTGACCTACATGTGACTCCAGGCCCACAGCAATGTGGGTGACTCCTAACTGCCCTCTGTTCTCAGAGACTGTCACAAATACATTCTACAAATTCTCCTTCCTGGCATCCCCTGCCCCTCTGACTATCCCAGTCTACCTGACAACGGAAATCACCCAGGATTCACGTACTGCCCTTGTTAATGCTCTCATTATCTCCTGGTTTACTCTCTCACCTTCTGGGCAATTAGAAATGGACAATAAATGCTGACCTAGCCAGCCATGTTCTCATCCTGTGAATGAAAAGAAAGATTCCTATTTGATTGTGGTGGCCTGGTGGGAGGCTTCCCTCCCCATCTGGCTGGGTCAGAACCCCCGCCCCAGTGTTTCCTCATAGTACAGAGCGACTTGGGGCCCTGACTACCCTGGGGAGCCTATCGGATTAGCTGTTCCAATGTCAGATCTTTCTTGGATTGAAAAAGTTTGATAAATTCTCATCCTCACACAGACTATTAAATATTTCAAATGAATTTATCCTTTGAAGCTCTGTGCCTGTAACCTCTGGGTAGAGGATGTAATTCTGTTAAAGACACCTCAATTGATTTTCCCAAAGGCTGAGTTTGGTGTTCCACTCTTGCCCATTCTATCACAACATTACGTTTGGAGCTAACATAAACATCAAATGGGTAAAAACAATGACTGCAGATGCTGGAAACCAGATTCTGGATTTTACTGCTCCTCGGATGCTGCCTGAACTGCTGCGCTCTTCCAGCACCACTCTAATCCAGAATAAACATCAAATGCTTTAATCATACACGATCAAACATTCTTCTGTCTTTTGTCATAATGTCATCAGCTATTGGATTGGCAGCTAAAAACATACTGATTTGATGACTCTGCTCTTTCACGCAACAAAGAGTATTTCAACTCCATCTCAAACATCAAAAACTGTAAGTACAACAAACTTTTATCTACCCACCTCCATAACCAGCGCTCATCAAACATTCCAGAAGATTCCCCCGGCCTCTGGAACTGCTCGGACGCCATTAGCCATGCGGCTGGTGCAGCTGCCACCCCCACGCTGATTGATGATGTCACTTCCGCTCCCATCATGGCCACTCCCACAGCCACTTCCACCCCTCACAATTCCTCATGCATCATACTTCCGCCCCTCAAATCATCATTGATGTCACACGCTCAGTGACGTCTGACACCACTTCCGCCCCCACCAGCGCCACTCACCTGCATTCTGCTGACACGCCCCCCACAGA
>NC_057711.1:1249777-1252631 GCF_004010195.1 Chiloscyllium plagiosum | reverse complement strand
AGGTTCTTTTTCGGAATGGCAGCCGGTGACAAGCGGTGTCCCGCAGGGTTCAGTGTTGGGGCCGCAGCTGTTCACGTTATATACTAATGATCTGGATGAAGGGACTGGGGGCATTCTAGCGAAGTTTGCCGATGATACGAAGATAGGTGGACAGGCAGGTAGTACTGAGGAAGTGGGGAGGCTGCAGAAGGATCTAGACAGTTTGGGAGAGTGGTCCAGGAGAGTGGAATTCAATGTAAGCAAATGCGAGGTCTTGCACTTTGGAAAAAAGAATACAAGCATGGACTATTTTCTAAACGGTGAGAAAATTTATAAAGCTAAAGTACAGAGGGATCTGGGAGTGCTAGTTGAGGATTCTCTAAAGGTAAACATGCAGGTTGAGTTCGTGCTTAAGAAAGCGAATGCAATGTTGTCATTTATCTCAAGAGGGTTGGAATATAAAAGCACTGTTGTGCTACTGAGACTTTATAAAGCTCTGATTAGGCCCCATTTGGAGTACTGTGTCCAGTTTTGGTCCCCACACCTCAGGAAGGACATACTGGTACTGGGGTGTGTCCAGCGGAGATTCACACGGATGATCCCTGGAATGGTAGGTCTAACATACGAGGAACGGCTGAGGATCCTGGGATTGTACTGATTGGAGTTTAGAAGGTTAAGGGGAGATCTAATAGAAACTTACAAGATAATACATGGCTTGGAGAGGGTGGACACTAGGAAATTGTTTCCGTTAGATGAGGAGACGAGGACCCGTGGACACAGCCTTAGAATTAGAGGGGGTCATTTCAGAACAGAAATGCGGAGACATTTCTTCAGCCAGAGAGTGGTGGGCCTGTGGAATTCATTGCCACGGAGTGCAGTGGAGGCTGGGACGCTAAATGTCTTCAAGGCAGAGATTGGTAAATTGTTGATGTCACAAGGAATTAAGGGCTACGGGGAGAATGTGAGTAAGTGGAATTGAAATTCCCATCAGCCGTGATTAAATGGCGGAGTGGACTCAATGGGCCGAATGGCCTTACTTCCGCTCCTATGTCTTATGGTCTTATGATCTGAAAGAGCTGTGCTGAACTTAAATCAGAGTAATTACAAAGGGCAGAGCTGGCTGGGATGGGCTGGGAAAGGAGTTTAGCGGCAAAGATGGTAGAGGAACAATTAGTAGACTTTTAAAAATAATAGTTCATGTCTTCTGGCAAAGACATATCCCAGTGAGAAAGAAGGATTCTAAGATGGAGATAAGCCAACCATGGTTAAGCAGGAAAGTGAACGATAGCGCCGAATTGAAATTAAACAAAATCAATGTGGCAAAGATTCATGAGAAGCCAGAAGATTGGGAAAGTTTGAAAAAAAAACAACAAAAGGGCAACCTAAAAATCATGAAGCGAGAAAATAAACTTTGAAGGTAAACTTGCAAGTAACATCAAGACAGAACAGCAAGAGCTTCTTCAAATATATAAAAAGGAAGGGGGAAGCCAGAGTGAAGAGAAGACGCATGGAGACTGAGGCTGGGGAAATAATAATGCAGGGGAACTGAATAAATACTTACAGTCTTCATGGCAGAAAACACTAATAGCATTCCAAAATCACTAAATAATCAAGGGAGGGGAAAGGAAATAAGTACAATAACTGTCTCTAGAGAGAAAGAACTTGGGAAACTGATGAGGCCTCTGGAGCTGACGGGATACAGAATCTGATAGCCACAGAGATAGTGGAATCATTGGGAGTAATCATTGAGGAAAGTTGGCAAACTGGATCCAGGATTAGCTTCCAAACAGGAGGCACAGGGTGGTGCTGGAGGACTGGCTTTGTAAGAGGAAGCCTGTGATCAGAAGTGTACCCCAGGGATCGATGCTGGGCCCCTAGCTGTTTGTTATTCACAGTAACCACTTGGATGTGAATGAAGACGGTTTACTTAGTAAGTTCGCAGATGACATGAGAATTGGTGGGTGTTATTGGTAGTGAGGGGGATGGTCTCAGGATACAGTCTGCTATTGGTCAGCTGGGAAATTGGGCAGAGCAATTTATTCTCAATCAGTGTGGAGAGATGCATATTGGGAGGTCTAATACAGGAAGAATATACACAATGAATAGCCTACTGAGGGACAAAGAGACTTCTGTACAAGGATGGGATTTCTGAATACGAAGTGTACGGTAAAATAGGGCAAAGTCAGCATGGTTTCATCAAGGGGAGGCCATGCCTGACAAATCTGCTGGAATTCTTTGAGGAAGTAACAAGCAGGTAATACCAAGGAGAGCCAATGGATGTTATCTCCCTGGACTTCAAGAAGGCCTTTGACAAGGTGCCACACAGAAGGCTTCTGAGTAAGATAAGGGCCTATGGTGTTAGAGGCAAGGTGCTAGCCTGGATAGAAGCTGGGCTGTCTGGCAGAAAGCAGAGATGGGGGATAAAAGGATCCTTCTCAGGATGGCAGCCGGTGATAACTGGTGTTCCGTCAGGCTCAGTGTTGGGACCACAACGTTTCACTTTATACGTTAACGATCTAGATGAAGGGACTGAGGGCATTCTGGCTAACTTTGCATATGATACAAAGATAGGTAGAGGGACAGGTAGTATTGAGGAGGCAGGGGGGCTGCAGAAGGATTTGGACAGATTAGGAGAGTAGGCAAAGAACTGGCAGATGGAATACAACATGGGAAGGTGTGAGGTCATGCACTTTGGTAGGAAGAATCCTAGTCCAGGATTCTGTCAAGGTAAACCTGCAGGTTGAGTCAGTAGTTAGGAAGGTAAATGTTGTTGACTCTCTGTATGATTCCAGTGTTTCATATACAACAGTGTGAAACTGTATCCCATCTTAGTCACCCAACTGTAGTTCAAAACACAGAATAGACATGTTATATC
>NC_057711.1:1234460-1249277 GCF_004010195.1 Chiloscyllium plagiosum | reverse complement strand
ATCGCGTTTGGAGAGGGAGTCCTCTTGAGTTGGTGACCTTTATCGATCTGAAACATTATGTCTGTTTCTCATGTGCACTCCAGCTGTCAGAGCAACTGAGGGGTTTCCAGACCTGTCTGTGGGGAAGTACTGAGCTTAGGTTACAGTATTGGGTTGTAAAAAGACAGTTTTGGTGGGGTGGGGGTGGGTAGAATTGTATATTCCACTTTGGGGACTGTTGAGGTTTGGTTTGGATTGAACTGAACTGAAATAATCTGGTGGAAATATAGATTAATTTGAAAATATAAACTCTCTTCGTTCATCATTCTTTCACGCTGAGTAAAAGTTGGTATTGTTATGAACTTGTTCAGTAGCTGCTGGAGGAGCTGAGTGAGATCGTCCTTTATCAAGGTTATGATTGTACTGAGTGTTAGAGGCTGTTAGCACAGGGATCCTGTGATTGGATAGGATTGTCTGGTTTGATGAGGGGGGGGGGGGTAAATCAACATCCCTCTTTCTTTTAACACCCCCCCCCCCATTACAGGGGAAGTGAGCTTCTTGATGTCTGGCTCAATGGACAGGTTTCCATGGCTTTAGATAACATGGAATTTCAGTTCCTTTAGTTTAGTTTCAGTTTCGCTTTCTTTTTTATGTTTTTTATTTTTAATTTTTGTTTTATTTTTGCCCTTTTTATGCTGTAATCCAACTTCCTTGATAGATTCAGAGATGTACAGCATGGAAACAGACCCTTCGGTCCAACCCGTCCATGCCGACTAGATATCCCAACCCAATCTAGTCTCACCTGCCAGCACCCGGCCCATATCCCTCCAAACCCTTCCTATTCATATACCCATCCAGGTGCCTTTTAAATGTTGTAATTGTAGCAACCTCCATCACTTCCTCTGGCAGTTCATTCCATATATGCACCACCCTCTGTATGAAAACGTTGCCCCTTAGGTCTCTCTTTAGTTTAATCAAGAGGCATATCTCAATACAGCATAAAATCAAGAAAGAACCCACTCTATTCACTACTGCAGACTTACTGCAAGGCCACACTTAAAACTATTCAATTTATCTGTTTCTGTGCTGTAACCTCTCCTAAACAGCAGTAACTGCACAGGTTCACTGCTGTGTCAGTTAGCAGTGTGGGTCGGTCCTGGATTAGTGGTGCTGGAAGAGCACAGCAATTCAGGCAGCATCCAAGGACAGGCAAAATCGACGTTTCGGGCAAAAGCCCTTCATCAGGAATCGTGGGTGGGTCTGTCTGTCTCTCTCTCTTGCACTGACCTGACCATGTGCTGCCTTTGTTGTTATTCTCCCTTTTTAAAGGTGCTCTTGTTTTGACTTTTTTTTTCCCAAAGTTCCTAAACAATGCAACAGCATATAAAACAGTAATTGCTGCTCCGGGAATTCGAGGAAATCACCTCCAACACCTAAAATACCTCAAAAAAGGAGCAGCTGTTACAGCCAGAAATGTTTCCTGTCCTCCATCTTAGATTACCCAGAATACTTCACAGTGGTCTGCTGTTATTGATTCCCTTGAATAAGGGAGTCACCAGTTTGAACCCTGCTTCTTGTCGTGTACCTGAGCTCAAAGCTAACATTGTCTTCAGACAGTGGGGAGGGTGCTGAGGCAGTGGGGAAGGTTATGAGGCAGTGGGGAAGGTGCTGAGGCAGTAAGCAGAGCTTTCCATTGCTGTGTTGTCAAAGAGAGAGGTCCCCCTTTTATCTTGGTCAACACTCTCTCAAGGAACATCTGAAACCTATTGAGTAACAGGGTCCCTAACCCTGGCTGGGAGGCCCAGTATGCTACGTAATAACATTTCTGAACAGGTTGATGAGAACAATAGGTTAATGTAAAGGGCTTGTGTCACACAGCTGATTGTGTTTGTGTGATAGTCATGCCTGCATTTCAGATTAAAACACACTGATGGTCTGTCTTCAGAGCTGTAACTTCTGTTCTCCTCCCTCGTTTGCCTCCTGGTCTCTCTGACCTCTGCCAGTTATTGAAGGTTAATACCTGTCTCCAGTGATGATGAGTATTCCTAAACAGAGCTGTGAGTCTGTTTTGATAAAAAACCCAGGTTTTATCAGCAGTGAAGTCACATGCTCAGCTCCTGCCTTAAACATCGACATGTGCTCTCTTGATTACAGTTCTGACATTTCTCACCTTGAAGAGGTGAGTAACCAATCGAATGGCAGGCACTTCCCTATCCAAGCATCACTCTGAGTGCAGTCTCTGCCCTACCTCCTCACTGTGTTTAAACAGAGACTCTGTGCAATGTAAACAGAGACTCGCACTGTGTTCTGGTGAAACCAAACCAAGAGAATACTTCATTGCAAACTCTCGACAGCATTCTCTGAGTGCCACCTTCTGTGAAATTGAAGCCCTACCTTTGGATTGGTTTGAAGAGGATTCTACAGCTGTCTTTACAGGCTGGGAACCCAGAGAGATGTCTCTCACCAGGACAAAGCCAGATTTGAAAGGTTCTGATGACTTGAAATTTGGGATTTTTGTGTTTCCCCTGAATTAGGGGAGTAGCGGGTGGTATCCTTACTAAGCATGTCTTTAATCAGCCCAGTGAGTAACAGGATACTCCCAGTCTCCCCTGCCCCACTCCGTATCCTGTTCTATATCCATGCCCATGTGCACCACCTCCTGCAGGTTTCCAGATGTTCAAGTGGAGGAGAGGACAGGATGGAACTGAGGTCAACACATCTGGTTTATTAGGACTCTGTGGACAACTTTCTCTACTCTATTATTTAATCTGTAAGTAAAGCTCCTTCAACATCGTCCACATCAAACACTCCCAGCAAAGGGACTGCACGGGGTTTGCCAGGGTTGGAGAATCTGAGCTACAGGGAGAGGCTGAACAGGCTGGGGCTGTTTTCCCTGGAACGTCGGAGGCTGAGGGGTGACCTTATAGCGATTTACAAAATCATGAGGATAGGGTAAATAGACAAAGTCTTTTCCCTGGGGTCGGGGAGTCCAGAACTAGAGGGCATAGGTTTAGGGTGAGAGGGGAAAGATATAAAAGAGACCTAAGGGGCAACTTTTTCACGCAGAGGGTGGTACGTGTATGGAATGAGCTGCCAGAGGAAGTGGTGGAGGCTGGTACAATTGCAACATTTAAGAGGCATTTGGATGGGTATATGAATAGGAAGGGTTTAGAGGGATATGGGCCGGGTGCTGGCAGGTGGGACTAGATTGGGTTGGGATATCTGGTCGGCATGGACGGGTTGGACCGAAGGGTCTGTTTCCATGCTGTACATCTCTGACTCCCAGGACAGGGGCAGCACAGGGTTAGATACAGAATAAAGCTCCCTCTACACTGTCCCCATCAAACACTCCCAGGACAGGGACAGCATAGGGTTAGATACAGAGTAAAGCTCCCTCTACACTGTCCCCATCAAACACTCCCAGGACAGGGACAGCACGGGGTTAGAAACAGAATGAAGTTGCTTCTGTTCTTTCAACCTGCATAGACTCTGTCCCTATTATCCCAATGACAGGGACAGCATGAGGTTTGATAAAGAATAAAATGTTCTCTATCTGTCACATTAAACTGCCAGGACAGGGAAACCACGGGGTTAGATACAGAGTAAAGCTTTCTCTATTCTTTTTCATTACAATGTAATGCGTCCTCTGTGCTGATCTCATCAAACTCCTAGGATAGGTACACAAAGGGTTAGAGTCATCCAGCACAGAAACAGGCCCTTTGGCTCAACTCATCCACGACAGCCAGGCTTCCGAAACTGACCTAGTCCCATTGGCCTGCGTTTGGCCTACATCTCCCCAAGCCCTTCCTATTCATATACCCATCTAGATACCTTTTAAATGTTGTAATTGTACCAGCCTCCACCACTTCCTCTGGCGGCTCATTCCATACACGCACCACCCTCTACATGAAAACGTTGCTCCTTAGGTCCCTTTTAAATCTTTCCTCTCTCACCTTAAATCTATGCTGTTTAATTTTGGACTCCCCTACCCAAAGAAAAATGGCTTCGCTATTCACCTTCTCTATGCCCCTTGTGTTTATAGACCTCGATAAGGTCACCCCTCAGCCCCTAATACTCCAAGAAAAAATGTCCCAGCCTATTCAACTTCTCTGTATAGCTCAAACCCTCCAATCTTGGTAACATCCTTTTCAATCCTTTTTGCACGCTTTTTAGTTTCATGTATGATTGTCACATTTAACGGGATACAGTGGAAAGTTTTGTTTTGCGTGCTATCCAGGCAAATCATCCCTGACATTAGTACATCAGAGCAATAGAACACAACGCAGAATACAGTGTTACAGCTACAGAGAAGATGCAGAGAAAGATCAACTCTAATTTAGGAGGTCTGTTCAGAAGTCTGATAACAGCAGATAAGATGCTGTTCTTCAATCTATTTACATGTGTTTTCAAGCTATTGTATCTTCTGCTCGATGGAATCTGGTGGGAGGCAGAATTACGAGGATGGGAGAGGGATCTTTGATTAAGTTGGCTACTTTCCCGAGGCAGTGGGAAATGTAGATGGGGTCAATGGAAGGAAGGCTGGTTTAAGAGATGGACTGGGCTGTGTTCACAACTCTCTGTAATTTCTTGTGCTTTTGGGCAGAGCAGTCACCGTACCAAGCTGTGATGAGTCTTGATAGGATGTTTTCTAAGGTGCGTCTATAAAAATTGGTCAGGGTCATTGGGAACATGCCAAATGTCCTTAGCCTTCTGAGAAATTAGAGGTGTTGGTGTGCTTTCTTGACTGTAGCATCGAAGTGGATGTAGCAGGACAGATTATTGGTGATATTTCCTTCTAGGAACTTGAAGTTCTCCATCACCTCGACCATTGCCCCACTGATACAGACAGGGGCATGTCCTCCACTCTGCTTCCTGAAGTCAATGATCAGCTCGTTCATTTTTCTGACACTGAGGGAGAGATTGCTGGCCTATCCAGTTTGCTAACATCCTTCCTATTAGGAGGGCAACCAGAATTGTAACCGTACTCCAAATGTCTTATACAGCTGTTCGGAGAAAGTGAGGACTGCAGGTGCTGGAGATCTGAATCAAGAGTGTGTTGCTGGAAAAACACAGCAGGTCAGGCAGCATCCAAGGAGCAGGAGAATCAACGTTTCAAGCATAAGCCCTTCATCAGGAATGTGATGCTGTTCACCTTGTCTATACCTGATGAAGGGCTTATGCCCAAAACATCGACTCTCCTGCTCCTCAGATGCTGCATGACCTGTTGTGCTTTTCCAGCGCCACACTTTTGAACTCTTGTTGAACATGATATCCTAACTCCTGTGCTCAGTGCGCTGACCGATGAAGGCAACTGTGTCAATTGTAGTCCTCACCACCCTGTCTACCTGAAACACAGCTTTCAAGGCACTATGTGGCTGCACCATTAGGTCTTTCTGTTTGATTATACTCCCTAGCATGAACTCTGTAAGTCCAGCTCTAGTTTGCCTTACCAAAATACAACTCCTTGCATTTATCTGAGTTAAACTCCATCTGCCACTGCTCAGCCCAGTGGTCCAGCTGATCAACATCCTGTTGTATTGTTAGATAATCTTCTTCACTGCCCACTACACCACCAATTTTGGTGTCATCCTCAAAAGTACTAACTGTATATTCACATCAAAATTGTTTGTTTCTATAAATGACAAATAACAGTGGACTCAGCACCACTGGTCACATGCCTCCAGTCTGAACAACAGCCCTCTGCTTCCTCCATTTAAGCCAATGTTGTCTCCAGTTGGCTAGCTCTCCCTGGATCCCATGTGATCTAACCTTACTAACCAGTCTACCACGTGGAACCTTGTCGAAGGCCTTGCTGAAGTTCATGAACACAACACTCACTGCTCTGCTCTTCTCTATCTTCTTGGTAACCTTTTTAAAAAAAAACTCAATCAAGTTAGTGAGTCCCGATTTCCCACATACAAAGCAATGTTGGCTATACCTAATCAGTGATCGTCTCTCCAAATGCATGTAGATCCTATCCCTCCAATAGCTTCCCCACTACAGGCATTAGACTCACTGCTATATAGTTCCCTGGCTTTCCTCGCAGCCCTCCTTAAATAATGGCATCACCGTACAGTGTTCCAACACCACACCCATGGCTGGCAATGAAACCAGTTCCTCTGCTAGGGGCCCTACAATTTCCTCCCTAACTTCCCATAATGTCATGGTGGATATGTGATGTAAGTTGGATACAGAGTAAAGCTCCCTCTACACTGTCCCCCATCAAACACTGCCAGGGACAGGGACAGTACAGGTTAGACACAGAGTAAAGCTTTTTCTACACTGTCCCATCAATCGCTGCTAATTTCTGCTGTGTGCTGCGATATCAATCTCGCATGAGCATAGTTAATTGGAGAGGATTGACTCACTGTTCAGTTAGTTCTACATTTCCTCTAATTGTGATCAGTCTGGAGCTGGGGGGAGGGGAGGAGGTGGGGGCACGTGGGGAGCTGGGCGAGGGGAGGTGGCACTGGGAGACATTAGACAATAGGTGCAGGAGTAGGCCATTCTGCCCTTCGAGCCAGCACCACCATTCATTATGGAGGGGAGGAGTTGTGGGGGCAACGGGAGGAGGTGGGGGTGACAGGGAGGGGAGGTGGTGGGGGTGACAGGAGGGGAGATGGGGGTGACTGGGGGATCTGGGGGAGCGTGTGCCCCTCGAGCTCAGTGTGCCCCATTGAGTTTGACACTGCAGCTGATGTGTCAGTAAAACCCCCATTCTGGGTCATACAGGACATTAAACAATGGACAAACCCATTCACCTCGTCCTGTTGGCAGCAGCTCCTGAGACTCCTGACTGAGGCACAGACCCATTGCTGAGAGTTTATTGGCAGCACGTCAGACAGACTACTGTGTACACGTCCTGCTCACTTCACAAAGTTTACCCAGCAAGTGCCCCACGGTGACAGGCCTTCGTCTTACCCCCAGGTGTGAGACAGGGAGAGCCCTGTCTTCCCCATCCCCGTCACTGTCCCCGTCACCACTGAAGGGCATTTATGACAGAGATGAGGTATTCATTTTTTTCTCTGGGAGTTGAGATTCTTTGGAATTCCCTTCTGAAAAATGCAGGATTGCTCAATATTTCTAAGGCAGAGGGAGATAGATTCTTTGTTACCCAAGGGGATGGAAGATTACTGGGGGATATGCAGGAATGTAGAGTTCAGGTTAAAATCAGACCAGTCTTGATCTTATTGAATGACATAACAGGCAAGAGTGGCCGACTGTAGCGCTGTGTTTGCCTGTTTGTGTTCCCCCAGTATGCTGCTCCATTGTTGTAAAGCAACAGGTATTTGACAGGCTAGCATTTATTTCTCGTCCTTAGTTGCCCTCTAAGGTGGGCATGAACTGCAGTCCTGGGGTGGTATGGAGGCTCAGTGGTTAGCATTGCTACCTCACAGCGCCAGGGACCCGGGTTAGATTCTAGCCTCATGTGGAGTTTGCACTTTCTCCCCATGTCTGCATGGGTTTCCTCCCACGATCCAAAGATGTGCAGGTTAAGTGGATTGGCCATGCTAAGTTGCCCGTAGTGTTCAGGGATGTGCAGGCTAGGTGGGTTAGCCAGGGGATGTGCAGGGTTACAGGGATAGGGTAGGGGGTGTGGGTCTGGATGGGATGCTCTTTGGAGGGTCAGTGTGGTCTCAATGGGCTGAATGGCCTGCTTCCATACTGTAGTGATTCTATGTGCTGTAGGTAGACCCACAATGCCCTGAGGCAGGGAAGTCCAGCATTCTGACCCAGCGACAGTGAAGGAATGGTGATATATTTCCAAGCCAGGTTGGTGAGTGGCTTGCCGGGGGTGGTGTTCCCATGTATCTGCTGCCCTTGTCCTTTGGAAGGAAGAGACATTTTTAAAAACAAGTTCCCTGACCCTCATTGTAAGTGCAGTTTACACAGCTGCTAGTCAAGCAGTGGGAGAGGGGATTACTGCAACAAAGCTAAGAGCTGGGGAGGAAGGGAGATTCAGTCAGCAACCACAGCTGATTGGTCTATGGAATTGTGACCAGTTGTTTGTGACAAAGGAATTCTGCCTGACAACAACTGTGATTGGCTCCCAGGTAGCTGAGCAGCTTGTGAATGTGAACAATATGATCAGAAATCTTAAAACTTCATGCAGTTTTAAAAAAAAGCTAAAGCCTGAACCAAACCAGTTTATTACTCTTCCCAATTCATCAGTGACTTCCTAATTTGTGAACCAGTCACTCTGTGTCTCCCACAATCAAGTGGAGATACCTGGAGAAGAGACACTGAGGCGTAATACATCCTGACAATAAAATGATATTCTCCATGAACTGTGTGGACAGGGTCCATTAAACTTAGTTTCCAGTCATTCCCTTAGCCCAGAACAAATTTTTTTTTGGTTTGTAAGGGGGTTGAGAATGTCATCTTGTAGTAATAGCTGGAGTCTACTTGTAATAAATAGTCATTCTTGTTAAGCACAGGAACGTGCTCTGTGCTCTCTGTTTCCCTGGGGAAGTTTGTGTCCTTCAATTAGCTCTTTAACTTCTCTGAGGATTCTAGAAATGGCAGGACCTGATTTTCAGTGTGTGAGTCTGCTGTGTCCTGGATGGTGTCAAGCTTCTTGTGTTGTTGGAGTTGCCCCCATCCAGGCAAGTGGGCAATGTTCCAGCACACTCCTGACCTGTGCCTTGTAGATGCTGGACAGGTTTTGGGAGATCAGGAGGTGACAGGACGTTTATACATAGATGCTAGCTCTTTATGTGATGAGTCCAGATCAGTTCCTAGTTCATGGTAACCCCCAGGATATGGTTTGTGAGTAAAATATAATGTGTTTTCTCCATTTCCAGTCTGTGTTTTCTGTACGTCATTGTTTTTCAAAGTTATCTCCTGATGTCACCCTCTAAGTGTGTATTTTTGTTTATGCTCTGAAATCTCTTCAGTGCAGGCCTGTGGTAGTGCACAGGGCCATCCTCAGACCAAAAGGGTCTGATAACCTCCCAGTGTCTGACAGCAACTCTCTGATACTCACTCTCCGTCACTCATTAACCTCCCTGGAGCAAGGACTGAGAGGGAGGAGAGAGGGGGAAGGACTCAGGATGAGAGGGACTTGGAGGGAGAGGGGCTTGAAGTAAGGGAGCATGAAGAGAGGGGTAGGAGATGGGGAGAGGGCAAAGGTTTATTTGTTGCTGAGGATCACTTAATGAAGAAGAACCACATGAAAAGTGAATTGTTTCCAATGTTCAGTTCTGCAGCTGTCAGTTCTCCACCAGTGGGCAGAGGCACACCAAGTTCTATGATGACCCTGTGTCAGCAGTGAAGGATATTCCTGATAATTCCACCTTACTGGTTGGAGGTGAGTTGATGCAGTTCTTTTGTGTGTGTGCGTCTGGTATCTGTGATGTTCTCTCTTCTTGTGAGATGAAAGCTAATTGCTGCAGAGAAATCTGATCTTTTCTCCCCCCTTTTCCTCTGCTCAGTGTATGCTATGCACATACTGTATTTTTTAGCAGTTGTACTGTTTTCTTGCTAACTCTGTGTTTTAGCATGTTAGTGTACCTTGAATAAGCTTTCTTTTGAAAATAGACTCCTCATTCTATTTATGAAGAAACTGGATTCTTAGACGTTGTTCCTTCAAACCCAGTCAAGAGAAAGCATTTCACTGGTCACATCAGAAACTGGGGAAGTATTCCTCAGCAGAAATGACTTGATTGGAAAGTACTTTAGTGAACGGCTTATTGTTAGAAGAGAAGATGAAGTATAAGATGTTCTGGAGTCTATGATACTCTAATCATACATAGTTCAGAATTCCTGAGCACATATGGTTCAGGAAACATGACATTTTGAGAAGTTCCTTTAATCATTCTTTTAAAAGTACCAATCAGAGAGGGTTGTATCAGAGAATGGAGGAGTTTTTTTTTTACTTGTATGTTGTGATCTCTGGGAGGGGATGGGGTGTTGTGTGAGAGTAGTGCCCCCTCTCAAACCTTGGTGTACCATTGTGTTGAATACTCACTTGCTCTGTCTTCCCTTCCTGCTTCACTGTTGTTAGGTTTTGGATTATGTGGCATCCCGGAGAACCTGATCAATGCTTTACTGAAGACTGGAGTCAAGGGCATCACAGCTGTCAGTAACAACGCAGGGTAAGTCTGACCAAACAAGGAAATCCAAGCCCATCCTATCCCTGTCCCTGTCCTGGGAGAATTTAATGGGGGACCATGTAAAGGAGGCTTTACTCTGTCCCCATCAAACACTCCCAGGACAGAGACAGCACGGGGTTAGATACAGAGTAAAGCTCTCTCTACACTGTCCCAATCAAACACTCCCAGGACAGGGACAGCACGGGGTTAGATACAGAATAAAGCTCACTCTCTAATCTTTAAATCTGAAAGTAAACTGAAGGTAAAGCTCTCTTGACAATGTCTCCATTAAACACTCCCAAGTGAGATACAACAAGGGATTAGAAACAGAGTAAAGCTCACTCTAATCTTTTAATCACAAGGTAAAGCATTCTCTACACTGTATCTAACCCCGTGCTGTCCCTGTCTTGGGAGTGTTTAATGGGGACAGTGTAGAGGGAGCTTTACTCTGTATTTAACAGTATAGAGAGAGCTTTACTCTGTTCCAGATGTAGTGATACGTGTTGAATTAGTCTCCTGGGTTTTGACCCTGCAGTTCCCAGGAATATTGGTTCTGGTTGAATGTTGACCTTGAACAAGTATGTGTCATTGTACTGGGATTACTGTCAGCAGCAGTTTAATCGGTTGTAAATCATTCACCATGAAGTGTGATTGGTGGAACTGTAAGGCGAATAGCCTTTTTCTAATCTGATGTGTGGATATTGGCTCTCATAAACTTTTTATGTGTTAGCAGGGAGCCGGGATGTCGGTAAACTTTCTGACCCTGGCACTGAATTACTCGTCAATGAATCTGGCACAAGTGCTTTACGTGTGCTCACACAGAAAGGGCTTATCTTAATCAGGACAACAGCAAGCCACACATCTGGGAGAGGGAGTTTCTGGAGAGGGTGGGTAGATTGTGGGGTTTTTGACTGTGTTACTGGGCAGCCATCAGTTTGAAATATATTGCTGTGTTTTCAAACTGACAGTGATGAGGGCAGTCCCTTGATGGTGACACATCGTTTCTGTTTATTTCAGGGTCATTTGGCTGGTGGGTGAGAACGGAACTTCCAATAAATCTCTGTCAAGTCATTGAGTTTGTTTCCTTGGGTGTTACTGGTTGGGCCAGCAGTTATTGCCCGTCCCTAGTTACCCTTGAGAAGGTGGGGGTGAGTCCATGTGCTGTAGACTGACCCACAGTCAGGACAGTGTGGGGGGTGAGGGGTTGGGGGTTGTACCCGTCTGGTGGTGTCCATCTGGTACATTTTGGCCTTAGGTTGGTGGAGGCTATAGGTTTGGCAGATACTGAGTAGCCACAGTGAGTTCTTGCCTGTTGTGTCACTGGTCTGTTTGTGATGCGCAAGTGAGTGGTGAAAGATGATGGAAGGTGGGTGAGACTGGAGATTAATCAGATTGGCCAAGATCCTGTTGAATGGGGTCACTGGACAAAATTGCCTCCTCCTCCTGCTTTTAAATTGTTTGACCCCAGGGCCTTCATCGCCATCCTCTGTGTATATGGGCATGGGGTGCCATGTTCAGCCTGTGTCCGCAGTCTGTCTGTCCTGTTTGGGTGAAGGGGACTTTGCCAGGAACTGAATTCCTGACTCCTGGTTTTTGTTCTCTCACTGAGCCATATCATGTAGAAACAGACCCTTTGGCCCACAATGTCAATGCTGACCAACATAACCCAAACTACACTAATCCTATTGACCTACACTCTGTCCACAACTAACTACTGTATATCCTGGCAATATAAATACTCATCCAGATGTTTCTGAAACGGTGAGAGTACCTGTCTCCACCACCCTCTCAGGCAGCACCTTCCAGAATTCTACCGCCCTCTGGGAGAAAAGTATTTATCTTAGATCTCCTCTAAAACACGAACTCCTTACCTTGAAGAATGCCCTCTGGTCTTTGACATATCTGCCATGGGGACGATATTCTCACGATCTGTGCTATCTATGCCTCAATCAGATCCTTCCTCAGTCTCCTGTGTTCCAGTGAAAACTAACCCAGCCTTTCCAGTCACTCTTCGTAACTGAGATTTTCCATCCCAGGCAACATCCTGGTGAACCTCCTCTGCACCATCTCCAGTGCATTCTTTTGACAGTGTGGCGACCAGAACTGCACGCACTATTCCATCTGTGGCCCAAAAAATGTTTTATAAAGACATTTTACAAAGACTTCCTTGCTCCTGCGTTCTATGTTGCGGCTAATGAAGCATCCCATATGCTGTCTCACCACCCTGTCTACCTGTGCTGACACCTTCAGGGATCAATGGGCTTGTACAGTTCCTCAGTACTCTGTTCCTCAGTACTCCCTAAGAACTTAACATATATTGTGTATGTCCTTCTCTGACACATCACGATATGTACTGATCAGGATTAAATTCTATCTGCTGTTGCTCTGCCCAATTTCCCAGCTGACCAATAGCAGACTGTATCCTGAGACCATCCCCCTCACTACCAATAACACCCACCAATTCTCATGTCATCTGCAAACTAACTAATTAAACCATCTTCATTCACATCCAAGTGGTTACTGTGAATAACAAACAGCGAGGGTCCAGCATCGATCCCTGGGGTACACTTCTGATCACAGGCTTCCTCTTACAAAGACAGCCCTCCACCACCACCCTGTGCCTCCTGTTTGGAAGCTAATCCCGGATCCAGTTTGCCAACTTGCTGTGGACCCATTTTGGACTGGCCTTCCATGTGCCAAGGTTCTGACTGAAGTCCACTGCCCTCGTCAATACACAGAAGACCTTCAATTATCCGAAGGTCACTGGTTGGGAGGGGAGGGGGTGGGTATTTCGCTCGGTAATCGAATTCCGGATAACAAAGTTTAGCAAGCATCAGAACCTTGCAATATTGCTGGAAAATCCGATATCCGGATAATCGAATGCTGGATAATCGAGGTTTCTCTGTATTCGTCCCTTTTCAAAAACACTCAATAACGTTAGTCAGACAGGACCTCCCTCCAACAAACCCCTTCTGGCTATCCCTACCTTCCTTCAGAATTTTGTTCCAATAATTTCCCTCCCACTGATATCAGACTAACTGCTCTGTAATTACCTGGCCTATCCCTGCTGCCCTCCTTGAACAAAGGAACCACATTATCTATCCTTCCGTCATCTGACACTTCTGTGGTCAGTGAGGTACGGAATATTTCCGCTAGGGCCCCAGCAATCTCCCCCCATAGCAGCCTGGGATACATCCCATCAGCCCCTGGGGTTTTATGATCTTGTATGCACTAAAATATCTAAAGCCGCCTCCTTATTAATTTTAAACCAGAATCTCACCATCCCAATGAATATCTCCAGTTACAATACCTTTCTGCTGTGTGAGTACAAATGAGGAATATGCATTTTTAAGACCTCCCCCATGTCCACTGGCACCACGCAAACATTGCCCTTTTGGTCTATATGAGGCCCGATTCTTTCTCTGATAATCCACTTGCTGTAATATAAATAGGTTTTTGATTAATAAGGGGATGAAAACTTATAGGGAGAAGGCAAGAGATTGTGGTTGCGGGTGGCACAGTGGTTAGCACTGCTGCCTCACAGCGCCAGAGACCCGGGTTCAATTCCCGCCTCAGGCGACTGACTGTGTGGAGTTTGCACATTCTCCCCGTGTCTGCGTGGGTTTGCTCCGGTTTCCTCCCACAGTCACAAAGATGTGCAGGTCAGGTGAATTGGCCGTGCTAAATTGCCTGTAGTGTTAGGTAAGGGGTAAATGTAGGGGTATGGGTGGGTTGCACTTCGGCGGGTCGGTGTGGACTTGTTGGGCCGAAGGGCCTGTTTCCACACTGTAATGTAATCTAATCTATATCAGCCATGATGGAATGGTGGAGCAGACTCGATGGGCTGAATGGCCTAATTCTGTAGTCAGCACGTGTGCAGTTGCATTAAATGCCCCAGTTTGTTGGCACTCTGGAAACATGGGTGACATGTTTTGTTTCTATCTCGCTCTTCTGCTTTCTCTACAGGGTGGATAATTTTGGCCTGGGGCTCCTGCTCCATACCAAGCAGATCAAACGGATGGTGGCATCTTATGTGGGTGAGAATGCGGAGTTTGAACGACAGTATCTATCTGGGGAGTTGGAGGTGGAGCTGACCCCACAGGTAAGAAACAGAGTGGCAGCTACACTTCCACTGCTCTCAGCAAGGGGATGGGGAACTGGGCAATAATCAGTGGTACTGACCCCTGGTCCCCCACTCCTACTCCCACCATTAGGGACAGGCCTGGCAGAGGGCAGCATTATATCAATTTACCTCCTGCCTGTTTCCAGGAACCCCCTCAGCACTCCAGTGACAAGACTCCAAGGAAGTGAACCCAATCTCAATACAGCATTAGGCAGCTTTACTGGGGACAGTGTAGAGGCAGCTTTACCCTGTATCTAACCCTGTGCTGTCCCTGTCCTGGGAGTGTTTGATGTGGGGGGGATCAGTGTAGAGGGAGCTTTATTCTGTATCTAACCCTGTGCTGTCCCTGTCCTGGGAGTGTTTGATGTGGGGGGGATCAGTGTAGAGGGAGCTTTACCCTGTATCTAACCCTGTGCGGCCCCTGTCCTGGGAGTGTTTGATGTGGGGGGGATCAGTGTAGAGGGAGCTTTACCCTGTATCTAACCCTGTGCGGCCCCTGTCCTGGGAGTGTTTGATGTGGGGGGGATCAGTGTAGAGGGAGCTTTACCCTGTATCTAACCCTGTGCGGCCCCTGTCCTGGGAGTGTTTGATGTGGGGGGGATCAGTGTAGAGGGAGCTTTA
>NC_057711.1:1213316-1234142 GCF_004010195.1 Chiloscyllium plagiosum | reverse complement strand
TGTCTCTCTCTCTCTGTCTCTCTCTGTCTCTCTCTGTCTCTCTCTGTCTCTCTCTGTGTCTCTTTCTCTCTCTGTGTCTCTTTCTCTCTCTGTGTCTCTTTCTCTCTGTCTCTTTCTCTCTGTCTCTCTCTCTCTCTCTCTCCCAGGGAACTTTGGCTGAAAGAATTCGAGCTGGGGGTGCAGGGATCCCTGCGTTTTTCACCCCCACTGCCTATGGGACGCTGATTGAGGAAGGAGGGGCCCCAATAAAATACAACAAGGACAGCAGTATTAGCATCGCCAGTGAGCCCAGAGAGGTAATGGTGTGCATCTCCCATCTGCTGCCCAATTCCCAGCTCACCCTGAGCCCTCTTACTGTGATGATCAGTCTCTGGGTGCTGATAGTGACAACATCTTTGTCCCTCTCTCCCTCCTGTCCTCAGTTGGGTGCTTGGTTTGATTTGATTGAGATGTTTTCTGAATGAGTTGGGATTGTGAGGTAGGAGTTTCATGTGGGATCAGGGATTCTGCACCCGGTGGCTCAGTGACTGGCATTGTTGCCTCACAGTACCAGGGGACCCGGGTTAGATTCCACCCTCTGGCTACTGTCTGTGTGGAGTTTGCACATTCTCCCCGTGTCTGTGTGGGTTTCCTCCAGGTGCTCTGGTTTCCTCTCACAATCCAAAGATGTGCAGGTTAGGGTGGATTGGCCATGCTAAATTGCCCATAGTGTTCAGGGATGTCCAAGCTATGCGGGTGAGCCATGGAAAATTCTGGGTTATAGGGATAGGGTCTGGGTGGGATGCTGTTTAGAGGGTCAGTGTGAACTCAATGGGCCGAAAAGCCTGCTTCCACACTGAAGGGTTTCTATGATTCTGATTTCATTGGTATTTTCGAACAATCTGAGTGGTCACGTGTTTTGATCCCAGCCTGAGACCTCTCTGATGAGGAGAGGGTGTGTGAGCTTCCCATGATAGAGTCGTCTTTCCTCACTCACCCACTGTGTCGGCTCTGTGCTGCAGTCTCTGGATTGGACGCTCGGAGCAAGAGGAGACCATTCTGCCTTTTTGAATGGTCCTGACTGATCTTCCAGTTCGTGCTCCCTGTTCCTGCCGACTCCTCATGCTCTTGGAACCCTTTCGCCCCAGGAAGTACGTCAGAGTCCTTGGAAAAACTCACTTTCTGTGGCAGAGAATCCCACCGGCTCCCCACTCGCTGGTGGAGACATTTCTCCCATCTCAGTCCACAATGCCCCCCCCCCCCCATATCCATCGAGTGTGAGCCCAGTACTGGATTCCCTGGTAATTGGGAACATCCTTGCTGCATTAACCCTATCTACTCCTGCTAGAATTTTATAGATTTCTGAAATCCCCTCATTCTTTTAAGCTCCAAATGTTGCTAAAACCTGTATTATGTAGTTGACTACATATCACTGCTGTAGATCCTGGTCCTGAAGTTTAAATCTCCAATTAATCACATCAGGCCAATCAAATTGGTTACACAGCCCCCTCTACCTTACCCCACTCTCTCCCTCCCACCCCTTACTCTCCCTTCCCTCTGGATCCTCTCCATTCAACCCCCCCCCCCCCACTCCCCACTGTGTTCACGGTGATATTGCAGCTGACACCCTCCTGTTTTGTGTTTTCCCCTCAGGTGCGGGAGTTCAATGGCCGACACTACATTCTGGAGCGAGGGATCACTGGGGACTTTGCCCTCATTAAAGCATGGAAAGCTGATCGTGCGGGGAACGTTGTGTTCCGGTAAGTTGTGTTCCAGACGCTGGACCAACCGCAGGGTCTGGACTGGAGCAGGGTTGGGGTCAGGGTCGAGTCCGGGTTGTTCATGGGAGAGAAAGCACAGATTGTGACTGTGAGGTGACCTTATTGTTGTGTTGGCAGGTCGTCTGCCCGTCTGTCCATCTGTCTGTCTGTCCGTCCTATTCACTCATCAGGATGTGAGTGTTGCTGGTTGGGCCGGCACCAGCCAGGTGTCTCACTAAGTGAGTGTCTCACTTGGCCATTCCAGAGGGCAGTGCAGAGCCATGCACATTGCTGTGGGTCTGGAGTCACATGGAGACCAGATGAGTTCAGTGTATGGGCGGAAGGTGGTGGCTGAGTGCTGTTAATCCAGAAAGCTGGTAGTGTTCTATGGACTGGGTTTGAATCCTGCCATGGCAGATGGTGGAATTTTGAATTTAATCAAGAATCTGGAGATAACAGTCTAATGATGACCATGAAACTGTTGCTGATTCTCAGGAACAGTCAGTCTGGTTCACTCATGTCCCTAACATCTGACCTCCTTCCTTACCTGGTCTGGCCTATGTGTGACTCCAGACCCACAGCAATGTGGGTGACTGTTACCTGTCCTCTGGGCAATGAGGGATGGATAACAAATACTGTCGAGTAACATCCAGGTCCTGTGAATAAATTTAAAAAAAAAACTTCCTCCCTAATGTGCATTAATGACCCAGATGGGATTTCTATGACAATTGGTGATGGTTGTCATGGTCACCATCACTGAGGCAAGCTTTCAATCCCAGATTGATCAGTTGAATATAAACTCCCACTGGGTGGCCCAGTGGGATTTGAATCCATCTGTCCTGGGATTTTGATGATTAATCCAGTGACGTTACTTCCCTGCTGTCTGTCCAGTTCTATTAGGTGATGGTTTGGAAATTGCTGTGATTGGTTGGGCCTATCGGGTGGGGGTAAGACTGGATGAATGGTGTATTCTGGATTAGAGTGGTGCTGGAAAAGCACAGCAGTTCAGAAAGCATCCAAGGAGCAGGAAAATCGACATTTCAGGCAAAAGCCCTTCATCAGGAAGGGCTTTTGCCCGAAATGTCAATTTTCCTGCTCCTTGGATGCTTTCTGAACTGCTGTGCTTTTCCAGCACCACTCTAATCCAGAATCTGGTTTCCAGTATCTGCAGTCATTGTTTTTACCTGGCTGAATGGTGTAGTTTCCCCTGGATACAGTGTCCCTGAGCTCCCACATACAGGAACCCACTCTCTGCAGTGGGGAGCGATTTGCGTTGATCATGCTGACCTCTGTGAGCACCTGTGTATAGTGTTACCCACCACTCCCCAGGAGGGGACAGTCTGCCCTGTTCCATTGGCTCTGTGTTGAATCTTTTCCACCTGACCCCTCTTTGTTCCCTTTCAGGAAGACGGCGCGGAATTTTAACCAGCCCATGTGTAAAGCTGCGAGAGTGACGGTGGTGGAGGTAGGTGTGTACTCCTGGGCTGGAGGCACGTCTTGGTTTGAATGTCTAGGCTGAGAGGATGGTTTCTCCCTAAGCTGAGGGGAATCGAGAACAGTGGCTCAACTCCGAGAAACAGAGGGGCCACTGTTTCAGGAGAGAGTTTGGAATCTTTGGAATTCTCTGCCCTAGAGGACTGTGGGTGGCCAGTCTTTAAGTAGTTTCAAGTCTGAGAGAGATATTTGGAAAGGAATGTACAGTATGTGGGGGTGGAGGGGGGGGGTGCAGTGTGGTGAGGTTTATCCCTAATAGTGGTTTTGAACACTGCAGCACAGGGAGTTCATTTCCCATGTAGTTTTAGTTACAGTCTGGGTATCCCTGGCATGGGTCAGCAGTTATTGTCCGTCTGTAATTAGCCCCTTGAGAAAGTGGTGTTCAGCTGCTGCCTTGCACTGTCTGAGGTGTATGCGGATGTTGGGAGTGACCGAGCATGAGATGGTGTACAGGAGCGAGATGGACAGAGAGATGCTGGTGTTCTCCGAGTGCCAGGGCCTGTCAGAACTTGCTCCTTCCTCACTGAGTGTCGCATTTACAAGCTGCTGGAGTGAGGAGGTAACCTAGCAACCAGCAAAACCCATTGGTCAGTCTGAACTGATCTGGGAGATTGAAATACAATAAGGGAGGTGAGACAGGAAGAGCTGGGCGTTTGATTGGTTTGTTTTGATTAATAGTGAGATTGAATTATCTTTGAAGAATGAACATCTCATGCATTTGTTTAATTTAGTTTCATATTCAATCCCATGGTCTCTGAGAGACTCTGAATCTGTCTCAACCAAACCATTCAGTCTGGCTGTCCTTCGAGAGTGGCCACACTCGGCACCAAGCCGGGCTCCGTGATCAAAATGGTGTTGCTCGAAGAGGGAATACGTTTGGGATTTAAAGAACAGCGACAGCACAGGGTTAGATACAGAGTAAAGCTCCCTCTACACTGTCCACATCAAACATTCCCAGGACAGGGACAGCACAGGGTTAGATACAGAGTAAAGCTCTCCCTACACTGTCCCCAACAAACAATCCCAGGACAGGGACAGCACGGGGTTAGATACAGAGTAAAGCTCCCCCTACACTGTCCCCATCAAACACTCCCAGGACAGGGACAGCACGGGGTTAGATACAGAGTAAATCTCCATTTATGCTGTACACAACCCCCAGGCTGGCAGTGTTTATGGGGAGAGTGTAAGGAGAGCTTTACTCTTTCAAACTCAGTATTGAGTGTTTAGTCGGCGCAGAGTAAAGCTCCCTCTACACTGTCCCCCATTAAACGCTCCCAGCACAGGGACAGCCTGTGTTAGATACAGAGTAAAACTCTCTCTACACTGTCCCCCATCAAACACTCCCAGGACAGGGACAGCACGGGGTTAGATACAGAGTAAATCTCCATTTATGCTGTACACAACCCCCAGGCTGGCAGTGTTTATGGGGAGAGTGTAAGGAGAGCTTTACTCTTTCAAACTCAGTATTGAGTGTTTAGTCGGCGCAGAGTAAAGCTCCCTCTACACTGTCCCCCATTAAACGCTCCCAGCACAGGGACAGCCTGTGTTAGATACAGAGTAAAACTCCCTCTACACTGTCCCCCATTAAACGCTCCCAGCACAGGGACAGCCTGTGTTAGATACAGAGTAAAGCTCCCTCTACACTGTCCCCATCAAACACTCCCAGGACAGGGACAGCAGGGAGTTAGATACAGAGTAAAGCTCCCTCTACATGGAGCCCAGAGTGTACCGAGTGCAGTTTTCGAAGAGTCTCTGTGCTGGGTGTAAATGTCCCACTCTGGCCTGGTGGGTCTCTGGCCTTGCTGAGTCACTGAGGTGGATGGAAAGCCCCCTGGCTCCTGGAAAGGTCTTGAGACAGGCCAGTCAAACCTGAGACAGTGTCACTGTGTTTGAGCTGGGATCAGCTGTGACCTGTCTGTTTACGGTCAGTGATCCAGCTGAGAGCAGTGATCTCATTCAGGGGAGTGTCTGTCTCTGAGCTGGCTGGGAGAGAATCCAACCGGGATCATCGATTGGGGAAATTGGAATCGCGGGCGAGCGGAGGATGGGTTGTTGCTGACACACTGTGTCTGTTTATGGTGTTTCCAGGTTGAGGAGATAGTTGACGTTGGATCGTTTGCCCCTGAAGATGTCCACATCCCCAGTATCTACGTGCAGAGAATCATCAAGGGGGACAAGTATGAAAAACGGATTGAGGTGAGGAAAACCACTGAGCCCATCTCAGCATGAGAGAAAAGTGACAGCAAACAGAGCTCATCCAGGCCTCTGAGCCCGTCCCTCACCGGGGGGGAGGGGAACGCGTCCCTGCTCTGAGCTCCCCCAGCCAGGAGTTGGTGGAATGGGATGGGGGGGGTGCAGTGTCTCTGAGCTCCCCAGCAGAGGGTTCCCTGTGCCGTCAGTGGGAACAGTGTTCCTAACAGTGTGCTAGATGTAGTTGGGAATTAGAGGGTTATTTGAAGAGGAATCGAGTGGATGATGATCTGGGGAGGTGGTGGGCAGGTAGAGTGACGTACAACAATCATTGGGGCGAATGGCCTCCTTCTGTCTCATTGTGTCTGCTTCATGTTCTGTGATTCCTGAGCGCTGTTCTGAATCGACTACCTGGCTCTGACAGCACTCTGAGGGGATCTGATGGAGGTTTGCAACATATGGGTGGGCAGAGGAGGGAGGGAGAAGCTTTTCCTGCTTGTGAAAGGATTGAGAATGAGACAGCAGAGAGAGAGCGTGTAGTTCTGAGGGAAGGTCACTGGACCTGAAACATTAACTCAGGTTCACCCCCCCACAAATGCTGCCAGACCTGTTGAGTTTCTCCAGTATTCTGTTTTAGTTTCAGATTGTGAGGGGTCTTGGTTGATGAGGGGAGGATCTGTCCTCCTGTGCTGGACACTAGTCCGAGGAGCAATAGTTTAAAAATAAGAACTTTCCCTTTTTAAGACACCAATAAGGATATTTCCCCGCCCCCTCTCAGGGTGGTGACTTTATGGAATTCTCCTGTAGTGGACTCTGGGTTATTGAATGTACTCAAGGCCGTGTTAGAGAGAGAATTGATTGACAGTGAAGTGGGGGGTTATGGGAGGAGAAGCAGGATCTTCCTGGTGGAGTGTGTTGATAGGGTCATTGAGGTATACAGCACGGAAGCGGGCCCTTCGGCCCATCCTGTCCCCACTATTCTAATCCCATTTCCCAGCACTTGGCCCAAAGCCTTCAATGCCTTGGTATCACAAATGCACATCTAATTACTTCAATGTTCTGAGGGTTTCTCCCTGTGCCACCCTTACAGGCAGGTCCCACCACCCTCTGGGGGGGTTGTTCTCACACTCAAAGGGCTGAATGGCCTACTCCTGTCCCTAAGTCCCTGTGTTTCTATAACGCTATAGAACGCGGAACAGAGCAACACAGGAACAGGCCCTTCAGCCCACCATGCCTAGGCTGTTCTGATGCCATTCTAATCTAATCCCGTCTGCCTCTCCCATGATCTAATTTGCCTTTAACCCCTACTTGTCCCTGTATCTGTTGAAATGCTTCTTAAACTTTGCTATTGTATCTGCTCCTACCACCTCCCCTGACTGTCTATTCCAGGTACCGACCACCCTCTGCGTTTTATATTTTTTAAAAACAACATGTCTTGCACATCTCCTTTAAACTATCCCCCTCTCACCTTAAACCAATGGCCTCTAGTATTTGACATGTCCACCCTGGGAAAAAGTCTCTGACTATCCTCCCTACCCATACTTCTCAGAGGTGTATGCAATACTATCAACCTCTGATACTAGTGAAAACAATCCACGTTTGTCCAACCTCTCCTTCCAACTGATACACTCCAGTCCTGGTAATATCCTGGTAAACCTCTTCTGCACCCTCACCAAAGCCTCCTCATCCTTCCCATGAGGTGAATAGTTCCTTCTGCACCCAGCACTGATGGACTGACTGGCCAGCTTCGAAATCCTGGAATACCCTCCCTCAGGGCATTGTGGGTCACCCTACAGCACATGGACTGCAGCGGGTAAAGAAGGCAGCTCACCCCCACCTTCACAAAGGGGCAACTAGGGACGGGCAATAAATACAGGCCCAACCAGTGAAAGCATGGCCTCCTCCTGTGACGTGGACATTATGTGAGTCTATTTCAATGTCATTCATTGCCATGTGGCCCTCCTGTACCTCACGGAAAGAGTTGGGAGATGCTGTGTTTCATACACTCTGGGATGCTGGTGTTGGTGCTAAGGCCAGCATTGATTTGTCTATCCTGAACTGACCTGCAGGAGGTGCTGGTGAGATGCCTTCCTGAACTGCTCGGCCTGTGTGTTTGAGGTACAGTCATTTCTTCTGTAGAGTGATAGTCATGTTCCTGTGCAAACCCATGCTGTATAAGAACCATGCGATGCAAATAACACTTTTAAAAGTGTTGGTGATGCAATCGTGCTACAGCCAACACATGTTTTTTTTAAAGTTTGCACTTTGGAAACAGTGTCTCAAGTTTGTCAATTGTGTTCCAGCAAAATTGTGCATTATAGTAGAACGACCTGAGCAGTGCTTCTGGTTTAATCAATGGAGTGGCCTGTTCAGATCAAGAGTCAACCTCCTCACGGGAGGTGGGCTGGTGGTGGTCATGGTGAGGGGGCTTTGGAGTCTCGTGTTGACCAGACCGGGTGGAATGGCTGATTGCTTCCACCTGAAGGACATCGGTTACAATCCACTTAGAGTGCACTAACTTTTAAAAGAGGTGAATTCCCCAGCTGAACGAACCAAAATACAGGATTTCACTGTTGAAGAATTACATTGTAAGCAGCTAAAATAAATGTAGGTCAGAGGGTAACTAACGAGCTGTTGATGTGTCACATTGAAAATGGAAGTCAGTTTTGTATCATTGAACAACATCATGAAGCGCTTTCTCTCTACAGCCCGTAGATATGAAGTGGTAAAGGAATAGCTTAGAGTGACCTAGACTGCCAGGAAATGCACCCCCCCCCCGCAAAGCAGGCTGAACCTTCCAGGGTCCTTTCAGTCCTGTTGTCCTCTGCCTGAGTTTTCCTGGAGAGGGTTAATACCCTGGGTACACCCAGAGCTCACTGCTCAGGAACCCCAGCCATTCTGTTCCCTGCCAACTGGTCACAGAACCCTTCGGTATACCTTGCTGTGCCTCCTTCACAAATCCATTTTCCCTGTTTCAGCCCAGCATCAGGTTGTCTTACCTGAGCTGTATTTTTATTGAGAGCAGTACAAAAAAAACTATCACTTAATCTTCTGTGGCTTTCCGTTTGGGTTTCTATCCCCATGGCAACCAGAGATGACAGGGACTCGTCTCCAAACTGAAGTGTTTACCAGGAATTCAAATGTTTCCCACCCCGCTGAAAGAAACAGGCCCTTCGGCCCACCATGTCGATTTTGTCCATGTTTTATCCACCCACCCCAGGAACTACCCCAATGATCCAAAAACCTAAAGCTCTCTCTCCTCCATCATCCCTTGAGCCACTTTAGACTTAAGAGGGCACCTTAACTTCAGTATTCATAGTTATAAATCGCACGACACTGGGTTATAGTCCAGCAGGTTTATTTGAAAACACAAGCTTTCGGAACGCTGCTCCTTTGTCAGGTGCTAGTGAGAGAGGATATATCAGGCACAGAATTTATAAGTAAAAGATCAAAGGGTCCTACAATTGATATGAATGTATTGAACAAACCTAGATTGCTGTTAAGACTTTAATCACTTAGAATGGAGATGCACGTTTCAAGAGATTAATATGTAAGTACCAGAAATTCTTTCAAGTCTCTGCTCTGAGATACCTTTAAGAAAGGTCATACTTTAAGGCAGTGTCCCCATTCCGGATCTTTCCGGATGCTTCTGTGTTGCTGTGATGATATGATGTTCTTTCCATTCAGAGACGAACTCTTCGGAAGCTGGGGGACTCTCAGCCCAAGCCGAAGACGGAGGCTGACGTCGTGAGGGAGCGCATCATTCGGCGAGCTGCTCTCGAGTTTGAGGATGGCATGTATGGTATCCTTTAGCAGCGGGTCCAGCCTTTTAAAGGTTGAGAGGTTGGAGGGGAAGACGTTTCCAACGGGACAGGGTAAACTGGAAAAAGCTAACCATTCTCATTGGCTGGCCAGTGAAGTTACCAGCTGTGTCTTTGGCCAGTCATGGTTGCCCCATCACGTCAGGAGGTCCAGCCAGTTAGAATGGCTGCATACAGGCAGGGGATCACAGTCTAAGGATACAGGGTGGGTCCGTTAGGATAGAGAAGAGGAGAAATGTCTTTACCCAGAGAGTGGGGAGCTGTGGCATTCTTAGTCACAGGCTAGAACATTGAATGTTTTCAAGATGAACTTACATATAGTTTGTAGGATGAAAGGGATCAAAGGGTTTGAGGAGAAGCAGGAACAAGGGTCCGAGTTGGATGATCAGCCATGATCCTCTATTGAATGGCAGAGCAGGCTGGAGGGGCTGAATGGCCTTCTCCTGCTTCTGTTCTCTGTGTAAGGGGGCTGGGGAGTGGACGGAGAAGATCCTGCAGAGATGTTTCCGTTCTTTGGGAGTTTCAACCCAGCAACAACATCATGAAGGTTGAGTTGACTTGCTTTAGGTCGTGGAGCTGTGAGGAATCTACCCCCTTGTGGTCAGGATTCAGGTCACCGCTGATACAGCCCTGGCTGGGGAGGGACTGGAGGAATTCCTGCATCCAAACCGAGAGAAACAAATTTACTGGCAATTGCTGAGTGCTCATTAAGTGAGGATGGATTTGGAGAGAGACGGTATGAATGGATCAGGGAGAATGGTGTGATCAAGAGAATGTGAGATCTGCAGACGCTGGAGATCAGAGTCGAGAGTGTGGTGCTGGAAAAGCACAGCAGGTCAGATAGCATCTGAGGAGCAGGAGAATTGACGTTTCGGGCATAAGCCCTTCATCAGGAATGTGAGGGGGAGCTGGGAAGGGAGCTGAGAGATACGTAGGAGGGTGGGGCTGGGTCTGGGGGAAAAGTAGCTGGGAATGGAGTTTGACTTTTTGAACCAGGTTTGGATGGTCTTTATCCAGGGGCTGCTAGTAAGACAGGAGTGTGTGGGACAGACCCTCCCAGATTGGAAGCAGTGCAGAGTGCTGGAGCTATGTTGCTGCTGATTTGACTTTTGGAGATCCATGTTAGACTTAACTGGAACTTACCAGCAAACCTGGGGATTGGGATGCCAATGTTAGCCAGTAACTTCATCAGACCTGACATCACCGTCCATCTCCAGAGTGAGAATGGTGTTCTGGGATTGGTAAGAACTCACTGGGGACACTGGGTTCCAGAGACAGTGTGCTTAGTCACGGCACACATTAACTCCAGCCTCCCAGACCGCCTTGATCCACTATAATTTGCTCATTGTTACAACAGGTCTACAGCCGACACTGTCTCCCTGGGTCTAGATTAGAGTGTTGCTGGAAAAGCACAGCAGGTCAGGCAGCATCCGAGGAGCAGGAAAATCGACATTTCAGGCAAAAGCCCTTCATCAGGAATGTATCCCTGCTCTCATCCCTGGAACATCTGGATAACAAGGACACTGACATCAGATCCCTATTTATTGAATTCACTATTAAATCAAATCAAAATGCAACGACACAGGGACAATGCTGCCATAGACTGAATTATCCATCTTTCCACGTTCTTACGCAGAGGTGATTCCCTTGAACCATTGCACGTGGAGTTCACTGGGGCTTGTAGATGAGAGCCATTGTGTGGAATGATGCTCCTGTCAAATCGGTTTCACTCACTTGGGAAAGGCATTGCTGCCAAACTCCGTATTCCCGTCGTTCAGTAACAACAGGGTGTCTCACTCAGCCGTTTCTAAGGGCAGTAAAGAGGCCATTACAATGCTCTGGGTCTGGAGTCACGTGTTGATCAGATCCAATAAGGACCATAAGCTGTGGGATAGGCCATTCAGCCCATCAAGTCTGCTCTGCCATTCAATGAGATCATATCTGATCTGATAATTACCACCTGCACTTTCCCTGCGTTTACCCCATCACACTCGGGAAGGAAATCTGCCATCCTTACCCAGTCTGATCTACATATGACAATCAGTGCCAGCCTTACCAAAGGTCAAGTATGAGCTACAAATAATTGACCAGCTGTTCCAGCTAAAGACAGCTGCTGTCAGGGGAGAGTTTGTGGACCTCTTGGATCTCTCTGACACCCGTGACGAGAAAGAGAATTGAAAAAGGATAGCATTTCCACAGCAAATCCCCCCCAAAGAGAGGCAGACCTGGCACATAGGAAGGTGTTGGTCAGTCATCCCAGCTCCAGGACAGCTCTGCAGGAGTTCCTCAGGGTAGTGACCTAGGCCCAACCATCTCCAGCTGCTTCATCAATGACCTTCCCTCCATCGTAAGGTCAGAAGTGGGCTTGTTCACCGATTGATTGCACAATGTTCAGCATCGTTCACAACTCCTCAGATACTGAAGCAGTCTGTGCTTAAATGCAACAAGATCTGGACAGTGTCAGCCCAAGCATGGATAAGTAACACTTGTGCCACGTAAATGACCATCTCCAATCTGAGACAATCCATCCACTGCTCCTATACATTCAATGGGGTTACCACCACTGAATCCCCTACTATCAACATCCTCGGGGTAACTATTGACCATTGAACAAGCCACATTGGCTACAACAGTCTGGATGGGAGTAGCTCCAACAACACTCAAGAAGCTTGACACAATCCAGCCCCCACTTAATTGGCACCACATCCACAAACATCCCCTCCCTCCCCCACCGACACTCAGTAGCAGCAGTGTGTACTGTCTACAAGATACGCTGCAGAAATTCACCAAAGATCCTCAGACAGCACCTTCCAAACCCACCACCACTTCCATCTAGAAGGATAAGGGCAGCAGGTACATGGGAACACCACCCCCTGCAAGTTCCCCTCCAAGCCCCTCCCCATCCTGACTTGGAAATATATCACCGTTCCTTCAGTGTCGCTGGGTCAGAATCCTGGAATTCCCTCCCTCAGGGCATTGTGGGTCACCCTACAGCACATGGACTGCAGTGGGTCAAGAATGCAGCTCACCCCCACCTTGACAAGGAGCAACTAGGGACGGGGTACTAAACACTGGCCCAGCCAGCGACCCCCATATTCCACAAAGGAATGATAAAAATTCTACACCTCCCATGAATCACTTAAATAACCAAACTCTGGCACAACTGAGATGGTATCCGAGGATGGGGGTTCTGCACAGTGCTGATTGAGTGTGTACCACAACCAGGACCTGTGCCCAGCATCCCCCCCCGCCCCAACCCCCCCTCCCTGGGGTTTAGTGAATTGGAGCATGTGCCATTTCTCTTCCTGTGGAGTCTTCAGAGCAGCAGGATCCTCCCTCCTGAGGAAGGGGGGATAGCCTGCTCCGTGTAATATTCCAGAAAACCAAACCACCAAGTGGCAGACAGAGAGGGTTAGACCCCACTCTGAGCACTGAGAGCAGATCACAACCCACACCTTCACAACCATAGATTGGCCTTGGAGGGACGCCCACATTGGTTTACAGGATGATAGCTGGACGTCATGGGGGAGGTTATGAGGAGAGAATATACAAGTTAAACCTCTTTTCTCTAGAATTTAGAGCATTAAGAGGTGATCTGATCCAAGTCTTCAAGACATTAACAGGTGAAGACAAGGTACATAAAGGTAAACTATTCCCAATGATTGGAGATTTTGGATCTTGGGGCATAGTCTGAAAATGAAGGCCAGACTGTTCAAGGAGAGATGTTAGGAAGTACTTTCATTCACATAGACTGGGAGAGATTTGGAACTCTCTTCCACAAATGGCATAGATGTGGGATCAGTGTTAGTTTTAAACCTGAGAGTAAGAGAGGGATGTTTGTTAAGCAAAAGGTGTTAAGGGATTATGGGCCAAAGGCAGGAATATGGAGTTAGGCCACAGATTAACCATGGTCCCATTGAATGGTGGAACAGGCTTGAGGGCTGAATGGCCTACCTTCCAATGTGTCTAGATTAGAGTGGTGCTGGAAAAGCACAGCAGGTCAGGCAGCATCGGCAGAGTAGGAAACCCGATGTTTCGGGCAAAAGCCCTTCCTCCTACTCAGATGCTGCCTGACCTGCTGTGCTTTTCCAGCACCACTCTAATCTGGACTCTGATTTCCAGCATCTATAGTCCTCACTTTTGCCTATCTTCCAATGAGTGGAACCAACTGGTTACAAACCTGTCTTCCCAGCGTTTGTCCAAGAGTCCCAAACAACCAGTTTGGATGTTTTTGTGTTTTGTTTTGTAACAAGTTGAGATTTGCAAAGGGAGCAGTGAATCACTGGATTCAGTGAGACAGGGGCCTGGGGATGGAGCTGACTGAATCATCAAAGGCATTTGCTGGTAACTGAGAGGGAGACATCCTGCTCTGTCTCTCGCTGTCGCCATCGCGCTCTGTCTCACTGTTGCTCTCTGGCTGTCTGACAGGGTCCGTACCCACTGGAGGGGGAGGAAGATGCAGACCTCATTAATGCAGGTGAGTATAATGGGGGAGGGATGAGGGGAGAATGCCGGCCAGGGGAGGGGAAGGGATTGTGGGGAGGTGATGGAGAGCATGAGAATGGGTGGGGAGAGGAGTGTGGGAGTGGGGAGGGACCTGTGTGGGGTGGCAGAGGACTGTGCATGGGTGGGGCTGAGACTACTGGCAGTCAGTTCGCTCAGGAGCCTGATTGGCTGGAGGGCATAGCAGGAAAGTCCCAGCAGCTCAAGGTTATCGAGGTTAATTCCCCCCCCCCCCCTCCAGTCCTGGGGGGGTGGGTTGGAGGTGACTGTGGTAGTTCATAGAGCCTCCTTTCTCTCTCCAATGCAGAGATGTGACCCTCACTGTCTCTCCTGAACAGACAGGGATGCCTCTGTTCTGGCGGCCCAGTCATGGAGCTGTGGTGAAGGTGTAACCCAGGCACTGCCCACTCACTGTTGAGGAACAGACAAACACCTGAATTCACAGTGTGGGGCTCAGAGCTAATAGCATGTCTGTCTGTTCTGCTGCCTTTAGGTAAAGAGACAGTTACTGTTCTTCCCGGAGCCTCGTTTTTCTCCAGCGATGAGTCGTTCGCCATGATCCGGGGGTAGGTGCTGCTTTAAAATGTGTTGACAGGTGGCGGGGGCATCACTGGCTGGGCGAGCAATTGTTCCCGTCAAGAAGGTGGGGGTGAGCTGCCTTCCTGACCCGCTGCAGTCCATGTGCTGTAGGGTGACCCACAATGCCCTGAGGGAGGGAATTCCAGAATTCTGACCCAGTGACACTGAAGGAACGGTGATATATTTCCAAGTCAGGATGGTGAGGGGCTTGGAGGGGAACTTGCAGGGGGTGGTGTTCCCATGTACCTGCTGCCCTTGTCCTTCTAGATGGAAGTGGTGGTGGGTTTGGAAGGTGCTGTCTGAGGATCTTTGGTGAATTTCTGCAGTGCATCTTGTGGACAGTACACACTGCTGCTACTGAGGGTCGGTGGGGGAGGGAGGGGATGTTTGTGGATGTGGTGCCAATTGAGTGGGGGCTGCTTTGTCCTGGATGGTGTCAAGCCTCTTGAGTGTTGTTGGCGCTGCCCCCATCCAGGGCAAGTGGGGAGTATTCCATCACACTCCTGACTTGTGCCTTGTAGATGGTGGACAGGCTTTGGGGAGTTACCTGCTGCAGTATTCCCAGCTTCTCACCTGCTCTTGTAGCCGCTGTGTTTATTTGGTGAGTCCAATTGAGTTCAGATCTATACTAATAATCTGACCAACAGAGGTGGTGGCGTTGTGGTAATGTCTGTGGACTAGGTATCCAGAATCCCATGCCAGTGTTGTGGGGACAGGGGTTTGAATCCTATAACGTCAAATAGTGATGTTTAAATCCAGTAGGAGTTGCAATGAAAAAGTGAATCTAATGATGACTATGTAACTACTGTCATTTGTTGAAAACCCATCTGATTTATTAATGCCCTATAGGGAAGGGAACTGCCGTTCTTACCTGGTCTGGCCAACATGTGACTCCAGACCCACTCTAATGGGGCTGATTTGCCTCTGCCCTCTGGGTGATGAACACTGCTCCTGCCAGCAATGCCCACGTCTCATGAACAGTTACAAGAATCTTTGTATCTAACCCCGTGCTGTCCCTGTCCTGGGAATGTTTGATGGGGGAACGGTGTAGAGGGAGCTTTACTCTGTATCTAACCCCGTGCTGCCCAGTACTAGGAGTGTTTGATGGGGGAACGGTGTAGAGAGAGCTTTACTCTGTATCTAACCCCGTGCTGTCCCTGTGCTGGGAGTGTTTGATGGGGGACAGTGTAGAGAGAGCTTTACTCTGTCCAACCCTGTGCTGTCTGTGTCTGACTCCAGGCTTTTTGAGGGCTTTTGCCTGAAACGTCGATTTTCCTGCTCCTCGGATACTGCCTGAACTGCTGTGTTCTTCCAGCACCACTAATCCAGAATCCAGGCTTTTTGAGATGAACACTGAAACTCCTGGCTGTCATGAGCAGATGTGGTTTTGGTTTTACTGAATGGAATTGGTTCAGTGTCTCTGTTTGTCTGTCTGTCTCACTCCAGGGGCCATGTGAATATGACGATGCTTGGTGGGATGCAGGTATCGAAATTTGGGGATTTGGCCAATTGGATGATTCCGGTGAGTGGTTTTTCAGAGTTGGTTATAAATCCCTGGATATATAATTGCTTTGGGCAGTACTTCCTGACATTACTAGATTCTAACGAGTTTGTAATCACCCTGACTGATTAGTGAGCAGGTCCCATTGTTGGAGTAAAACCATAACGTGGTACTCTGGCCTGGCAATGGTGTTCTGGAGTCTGTCCACAGCAGCACCATGTCCTGGTATCACCTTACCAGGAGGCTTTGTAATGTCATTCTGTGGGTGATTAGATAATTTGGTTATGGGATTCAAAAGTAAACAACACAAGCTCAATTAGCTGGAGGGAGGGGGAGGTAGTCCCTGACTGATGCCTCCCCAGGTGAATCAATATCCTGCAAAGCTCCCAGACTCTGAAGTGCAGGCTCAGTCACAGAATGGCCCCACAGCAGGTACCTTTGGGCCTAGTCTGGTCATGGAAAAGCCCGTCACATGTGGGAGAGAGTCCTGGACAGGGATTCATCCCGTCAAGGCCCCTGGCCCAGCCTCCCCCTCAGCCCAGTGTATTGAGGTGGTTTACATGGACTTCAGTCAGGCCTATAACGTGGAAGGCTGGTCCAAAAGGTCAGAGCCCAGGGGATCCAGGGCAAGTTGGCAAACTGGATCCGGGATTAGCTTCCAAACAGGAGGCACAGGGTGGTGGTGGAGGGCTGGCTTTGTAAGAGGAAGCCTGTGGTCAGAAGTGTACCCCAGGGATCGATGCTGGGCCCCTCGCTGTTTGTTATTCACAGTAACCACTTGGATGTGAATGAAGACGGTTTAATTAGTAAGTTCGCAGATGACATGAGAGTTGGTGGGTGTTATTGGTAGTGAGGGGGATGGTCTCAGGATACAGTCTGCTATTGGTCAGCTGGGAAATTGGGCAGAGCAACGGCAGATACGATTTAATCCTGATAAGTGCGAGGCACTATATTTTGGGAGGTCTAATAAGAGCAGGATGTAGACAATGTATGTTAGCTTCTTAAGGAGCACTGAAGAACAGAGAGACCTTGGTGTTACGGCACGGGGTAAACCCCTCTGCTAACCCCTGTGCAACACACAGAGACGCTCACCCCGTGCTGTAATCTGTTACATTTCGAGAGGGAAAAAACTATCCCAGTGGTCACCATTTAACGTAAAAATTAACAATTTTAATCTTTAAGTCCAACCAAGAATATTAAAACCAACAACTATTTACAGCTCCTTTTCTCTTAAACCTACCTTTTACCTCCCACTCTACAATACTAATCCAATTTTTAAATAATCCCGATTAAGATTTACAAAAAAATCACAGTTCAGACCCAGTCAGCTTTGCCAATTCTCCTTTGTGGATTTTCCTCTGGAGATTCTCCATAGACTCCACACAGACAGGGAACTCTTCAGCTAGCAGTCTGCATTTGTTAGTCTTAGGCAGTTCTCCCCCTAACTGTACAAAATGCCCAGTTTTATACCTCAAAACATCGGACTGTTTCATTGGTTTTAATATTATCAAAATACTAAATTTAAATTTGTTTGGATTTTGGTATCTTAGGGCATAATTTAAACTGAGTGGCCGAATTTGAATTTGTTTTTGGTTTCATGGCAACCCATCTGCTGCCATTTGTTTCAACCAACTGTTACATTGTTACTGTGTTCAGGACTCTCTGTGCGTCCTTATTAGCTATTCAACTCTCTTAAAGGTACAGTGCACCTTTACACCTTCACAACCGTGTACAAGTCCACAGATCTTGGAAGGTGTCAGCACAGATAGACAAGGTGGGGAAGAAGGTATACAGGGTGCTTGCCTTCCTGAGCCAGTGCTAATATACTAGTAGGGAAGTCTTCTTACAACTTTATAAAATATTAGTCACAGATGGAAGATTGAGTTCAGTTCTGGTCGCCACACTATTGGAAGGAAGTGATAGCACTGGGAATGGGGGCAGAGGGAGACTGACCAGGGTGTGATAGCATGGGGAGAGGGGACAGAGGGAGACTGACCAGGGTGTGGTAGCACGGGGGGAGAGGACAGAGGGAGACTGACCAGGGTGTGATAGCTGAAAATGTGTTGCTGGAAAAGTGCAGCAGGTCAGGCAGCATCCAGGGAACAGGAGAATCGACGTTTCGGGCATAAGCCCTTCTTCAGACTTTGGTTTGGCTACGTTTGGACTACTGTGTACAGTTCTGGTCGCCACATTACGGAAAGGATGTGGATGCTTTGGAGAGGGTGCAGAGGAGGTTCATCGGGATGTTGCCTGGTATGCCAGGCGCTAGCTATGTGGAGAGGGTGAGTAGATTAGGATCATTTTCATTGGAAAGAAGGAGGTTGATTGAGGCCTACAAAGTCATGGGAGGTGTAGGCAGGGTGGATAGCAAGAAACGTTTTCCCAGAGCGGAGGACTCCATTACTAGGGGTCACGAGTTCAAAGTGGGAGGGGAACGTTTAGGGGTGATATACGTGGGAAGTTCTTTACACAGAGGGTGGGGGGGTGCCTGGAACATGTTGCCAGTGGAGGTAGTGGAGGTGGTAGAGGTGGCTATGATAGCATCATTTAAGATGTATCCAGACAGATACATGAATGGGCAGTGAGCACAGGGATTCACATCCTTAGAAAATAGGCGACAGATTGAGTTAGAGGATATGGATCAGCGCAAGTTTGGAGGGCCTAAGGGCCTGTTCCTGTGCTGTAATTGTCTTTGTTCTTTGGGGCTTGTTGGTCAGTATAGACATGATGGGCTGAAGGGCCTGTTTCCATTCTGTATGACTCTGACTCTGCACTCCCTGGAGTTTAGAATAATGAGCTAGTTTCAGAAAGAGGACTAGACCAGGTAAACACAGGAAAGATATTCCTGATGATTGGACAGTCCAGAACCAGGGTGTCACAGTCTAAGGACACAGAGTAGGCCATTTGGGACTGAACTGGGGAGAAATGTCTTAACCCAGAGAGTGGGGAGTCTGTGAGATTCTCTGTCATGGAAAGTAGTTGAGGCCAAAACATTAAATGTTTTCAATAAGGAGTGAGATGTAGTTCTTGGGGATAAAAGGATTAAAGAGTGTGGGGAGATAGTGGGCTGATCAGCCATGGCAGTACAGACTGGACGGCCCTCTTCTGTTAAATGATGATTCCTATTGAATGGCCGAGTAGGCTTGAGGGACTGAATGGCCTACGCCTGCTCCTAGTTTCTATATTCCCATGTTCCTGCCTGTCTCTAAAAGCTCCTCCTTTGAGGAATTCTACCTTGGAGGTGGGGGTGTGTGGGAGAATGTTGAGATTGGAGTTGCCTCATCACTGATAGCTGTGCCCTCAGCTGCCGAGACTCTGCTCCACATTCCCCGACACACACACACACACACACACACAGCTCTCAGCCTCTGTACCAGCTCCCACTCTGTTAATGAGGAGAAGTGCATTATGTTAATGAAAGTTGTTGTAGTTTACATCTGTAAGGGAGAACGGACCTGCCAGTTGGTGCTCGGTCAGCTGTTTTAATAGGTGTTTGGACTGGGGCAGTGATTAGTGTGACGCTGTGCTGTTGGGTTGATTTGTCAGCTATGGCTGGGGTGTCAGGCAGATTGCCGGCAGATACTCTAGCAGTGTTTCAGTAAAACAGAGAACTGCAGCAGACAGTCTCCCTCTCTCTGGGCGTGTGATTTATTGGCAGTATTCTGAAGGTCATTGTTGCTTTATCAATGTGCCTTGTATCACACCTTTATTTATAGGAGTTAATGTCATTTTTATTCTTCTGTTCTGTTGTCCTCTGCACCATGGGATCACCCTTGCCTTTTCACAAACCCCCTCCCTCTGTCCCCAGCCCAGAGTGCTCCAGAGGGCAGTGACCTACTCCAGGTTGTATTGGGTCCCGTCCTGATGTGAACAGACCTGGTCACCCCACACTGTCTCCTCCACCTTCACCTGTTTCACTGCCTGCTCCTGCAGAGTGAATGAGTATGGTTTGATCCATTGATTTGGCTGTAATCCTAACCCTCCTCACATCCCAGCTACCTGTCCCTAATTATATTTGAGACAGAGGGAGCCACACAGGAAAGAGTTGAGACCACAGACTGTTCAGCCATCTCCTTGTCGAATGGTGGAGTAGGTTTGAGAAACTGAATGGCCTGTTCTGACTGCTGGTCATTATGTTAATCTTGAAAGGCCGTGAAGGGATTTTTAGTTCATCCCACGGGGCATGGGCATCACTGGCTGGGTTGGGTTTATATCACCCGTCCCTAGTTGCCCCTTGTGAAGGTGGGGGTGAGCTGCCTTCCTGACCCGCTGCAGTCCATGTGCTGTAGGGTGACCCACAATGCCCTGAGGGAGGGAACTCCAGGATTCTGACCCAGTGACACTGAAGGAACGGTGATATATTTCCAAGTCAGGATGGGGAGGGGCTTTGAGGGGAACTTGCAGTGGATGGTGTTCCCATGTATCTGCTGCCCTTGTCCTTCTAGATGGAAGTGGTGGTGGGTTTGGAAGGTGCTGCCTGAGGATCTTTGGTGAGCTTCTTTTGAGACTCTGTTCCCACTGGTGTGTCTGCGATGCTGTGCTTTCTGTTTCAGGGGAAGATGGTGAAAGGAATGGGTGGAGCTATGGACCTGGTGGCCAACGCTGACACCAAGGTGGTGGTTACAATGGAGCACACCGCCAAGGTAATGGGGACAGCATTGCGGAGGGAGGGACAGGGAGAGGGAAGGGCGATGGGCAGAGTGGGAATCTACGTGTTACTGGTCTATAATCACATGTAGCTGAAAATGTGTTGCTGGAAAAGCGCAACAGGTCAGGCAGCATCCAAGGAGCAGGAGAATTGACGTTTCGGGCATGAGCCCTTCTTCAGGGCTCTGATCTCCAGCATCTGCAGTCCTCACTTTCTCCTATAATCACATGTAGGCCGGACCAGGTAAAGACGGCAGATTTCCCTCTTGAAGGAGCTGGCATTTTATCGATGCAGAGGCCTGAGGGGGGGGGCAGAAGCAGCTGGCAGTATAGGGCAGGAGGTCATGGGGAG
>NC_057711.1:1205920-1213187 GCF_004010195.1 Chiloscyllium plagiosum | reverse complement strand
GGTTATGTGGGAGGGGGTCACAGGGGAACGGTGGGGGCAGGGGGTTATGTGGGAGGGGGGTCATGGAGCGGTGGGGGAGGGTACTCACAGGGGAGGGATGAGAGTTAGAGGTGGAGGTTATAGACAGCAGTGGTGGCTGTCCAATAGAGCCTGAGGTTTGCCTGTCTTGGGGAAACTGCACCACTAAGGGCCGTGGTGGTTTTTTCTGTGTGGGCGGTATCCAAACGCAGAGGGTTGATGTGTGTCTTCATCTGCCTGCAACCCAAGGTACGATCTCCCCCACCCTGTTTACCCCTCACAGAATACTCCCTACTGCCATTCCCTACTCACAAACACCCACCCCTGACCCCCCCACCTCTCCTCCTCCCTTTTTGTTTCCCCCCTACTCCACTTCCTCTTCTTCCTTGTCCCCTCTTTCCATCCCCCCCCGCCTCAATCTTTCTCTCCCCCTTGCCCCTCCCACCCCGTCCTGTGGTTTAACCTGGGGCCTGCCCTGTATGGTCAGTATTGAGGCAGAGGGACGTTAAGGTTTGTGAGGTAGCTGTAAGCTGTACAGGCGCTGAATTAAAGCACACTCTGTCCGTCTGTCTGTCTGCCTGTCACAGGGAGGAACACACAAGATCCTGGACAAATGTACTTTACCACTAACTGGGAAGAGCTGTGTAAACCGTCTCATCACTGAGAAGGTAAGAGTCTGGTGCTACATTGAGGAGATTAAAAAGCAATTCGTTCTTGACACATGAACATTGCTGGCTGGGCCCAGCATTTATCACCCGTCCCTAGTTGCCCCTGAAGAAAGTGAGGGTGAGCTGCCTTCCTGACCCGCTGCAGTCCATGTGCTGTAGGGTGACCCACAATGCCCCGAGGGAGGGAATTCCAGTGACACTGAAGGAACGGCAATATATTTCCAAATCAGGATGGTGAGGGGCTTGGAGGGGTTCTTGCAGGGGGTGGTGTTCCCATGTACCTGCTGCCCTTGTCCTTCTAGATGGAAGTGGTCATGGGTTTGGAAGGTGGTGTTTGAGGAGCACCCTGCACTGACTGGAAGCCTGTTTGATGGATATCGATATTAATTAGGGAGGGGGAAAACAGCTTCATGTCTGTATGTCAGACCTGATTGGGGGGCGCGGGAGGGGTGTGTGGCCTCAGGGAGATTCGGTAAAGGAGCTGGCTGTTTGTGTCTGAGGTGGGGAGTTGTCTGAATGACCTTGTCAGAAGTTGGGAATATTCAGGCCCTGTGCACCAAGAGAGTTGTGATTGATTTTTGGATCGAATGTTTCTGACACCAGCTGAAAATGTTAGCTGTGAGGATGAACACAACACCGAGGGAATGGGAAAGGCTCGAGACCAGGTCAGGGAGTAGTTAATGGGGAGGAGACTGAGATCCACGCCAGCACCAAGTGAGACTATCTTTCGATAGGTGTGAAACTGTTGAGAGGGATTGCTGCTACAGAGTAGTAGGATGTAGGTGCAGCAAAAAATTAGGAGTTAGCATGTTCTAACTTTACCAGGAATAGGATCCTTTTGTTTTGACAATCAGCAATGTTTTCACTGTCATCACTAAATTACTATTTCCAGATTTTTTTAAAAATTGAATTTAAATTTAATCTGCCATGGGGGATGGGGTTCAAACCTGGGTCCCCAGAACATGAGTTGAGTTTCTGGATCTCTCAGCCCCCTTCCCCCTCCACATTCCTGATGGAGGGCTTTTGCCTGAAACGTTGATTCTCCTGCTCCTCGGATGTTGCCTGACCTGCTGTGCTTTTCCAGCACCACACTTTTCATTTCTGGATTGATAGTCTAGCGATAAGCCATCACCTCCCCTGTTTAACCCATACCAGGGATCGTCTTAGTGAGCTTTCCCAGAGCAGCCTCCACAGCAACAGGAGCAGGCCATTCAGCCCCTCAAGCCTGTTCCACCATTCAGTCAGACTGTGACAGATCTGTGACCTTACTCCATAAACCTGAATACTTTGGGCCATATCCCTTAATATCTTATCATTAACAAACATCTGTGTCTCTCAGGTTTCAAATTAACAACCGATCCAGCATTCACTGTTGTTTTGGAAGAGAGTTCCAAACCCCTCCCACACTGTGTGGGGAAGTGTTTCCTAACATCTCCCCCGAACGGTCAGGCCCTCATTCTCAGACTATCCCCCTAGTTCTGGAATTCCCAACCAATGGGAATAATTTATCTTCATTACCCTGTCTCCTCCTATTAATATCTTCAAGACTTTGACCAGATCACCCCCTTAACCCTCTAAACTCTAAAGAGAACAAGTTTAATTTTATAATCTCTCCTCCTAAAATAATCTCAAGCCCAGCTATCAGTTTTTGTAAGCCCATGTTCGATCTTCCCTTGAACAAGGGACTAAAACTGGATCCTGGATGTGGTCTCCCCAGCACCTTGTACAGTTGCAATAAGACTTCCCTGCTCTTATACTCTGTAGGCTCCCCTCTCTCTGGGTGAAGATATCTCTGTCCTAAATGGCCTAGTCTGTACCTGGTCACTGAGAACATCCTTCCCGAGTTTAACCTGTCTACTCCTGTTGGAATGTTAAGGCTTCTATGAGGTCCCCCTTATTTTCCTAATGTTGACCTTTACTGGAAGGCGATTGGGGAACAGGAATGAAGAGTCTTGTTCCAATTGTATTGGGTTTGGTGTAAATATACCCAAAGTGCTGTGTGCTGTTTTAGTCTTGACGATATGTTTGTATGAAAGGGGAGACCTGTGTTGGAGGGAGTTCATTGAGGATTCATTCAGCCGGTTTCTGCGGTGAGGCGGTTGTCCTGTGATGAGGGGCTGAGGGAATTGGGGCGATATTGACTGGGGTTCACAGCAATGAGAGATATCTCAGTTAATCCAAAAACCCTTAAGGCTCAAAGGGAACCGAGAGGTTGGGAAATGGAAAACATGGCTGTACAATCTCAGGGTCAAGATTAGAGTGGTGCTGGAAAAGCACAGCAGGTCAGGCATCATCTGAGGAGCAGGAAAATCGACGTTTTGGGCAGGAATTTCCTGCTCTCTGGATGCTGCCAGACCTACTGTGCTTTTCCAAGCACCACACCGATCTTGACTCTGACCTCCAGCACCTGCAGTCCTCACTTTTGCCCCGTACACTCTCAGGGTCAGGGGTCAGTCATTTCAGACTGAGCTGAGGAGAAATATCTTCCTTCGGGGGGGGGGGGGGAAGTCCCTGCCCCTGCCCCAGAGACTTATGGAGGCAGTGTGTTGAGCATATTTAAAATGTAGATTGGTAGAGTTTTGGATATTATGGGGTATATGAATTGGAAAGTTGGAGTAATGATCAAACATGAGCGAAGGCTTCAAAGGATATGGGGAGAACGCAGGAGCACAGGATCAGCCATGATCATATTGAATGGTGGAGCAAACTCCAAGGACCGAATGGCCTCCTTGTAGGATAGGACTGTACAGCACAGGAACAGACCCTTCGGTCCACCTTGTCTGTGCTGACCGTGATGCCATAGTAAACTAATCCCATCTGCCTTCCCTGGTCCCTATCCCTCTATTCTCTGTTTGTTCAGGTATCTTCCTAAATGCCTCTTAAACTTTGCTGGGGGATTTTGCTTCTACCACCTACCCATGGCAGTGCATTCCAGGCACCTTCCACCCTCTGCATTTTCAAAACAGAACTTGCCTTCTACATCTCTTTAAACTTTCCCCTCACCTTAAACTTTTATCCCTAGTACTTTATATTGCCATCCTGGGGGAGAAATACAGCCTATCCATACTTCTCAGAATAGTATATATTTCTATTCGGTTGGCCCCTCAGCCTGTGATGCTCCAGTGAAAACAACCCAAGTTTGTCCGACCTCTCCTTATTGCGAACACACTCCAATCCAGGCAACATCCAGGTAAACCTCTTCTGCACTTTCTCCAAAGCCTCCACATCCTTCCTGTAGTGTGGTGCCCGGAACTGCACACAATATTCCAAATGTGGCCTAACCAAAGTCTTATACAGCTGCAATGTGACTTGCCAACCAATAAAGGCAAGCATGCCATACATCTCCTTCCCCATTTTCAGGTAGCTATAGACTTGTACTCCCTCTGTATATCAATGCTCCTAACTCCCTGCCATTTACTGCTACTTTCCTCTTGTATTTGATTTCCCAAGATGCATCAGGTTACACTTGTCCAGATTCAACTCCATCTGCCATTTCTCTGTGAGACTTTCTGGCTGATCTATATCCTAGTCTGCCCCACCATTTAATATGATCACCGCTGACCATCTGGGACTCTATTTACATTCCTTTGATTACCTTCCTCGTTATCCACAACTCTACCAACTTTCATGTTACCTGCAAACATTTTAATCTGACCACCTGCATTTTCCACTCCTTTCCATCGTTTATACAAACTATCTGGGTGTGAATGTAGAAGGTATGGTTGGTAGGTTTGCAGATGATACCAAAGTAAGTGGTATAGTGGACAGTGAGGAAGGTTGTCTAAGAGTAACAGGATCGTGATCAGAGGAGTGGGCTGAGGAGTGGAAATGGAGTTTAATTCAGATTAATGTGAGGTTCTGCAAATTTGGAAATGTGAATCCGGGCAGGACGTATACACCTAATTATACTGCAGGTTCATAGCTCCTTGAAAATGAAGTCGCAGATAGATAGAATAGTGAAAAAGGCGTTTGCATGCTTATCTCCTACTGGTCAGTGCGTTGAATGTAGGAGTTGGGCTGTACAGGACATTGGTTAGGCCACATTTGGAATACTGCGTTCAATTCTGGTCTCCCTGCTTTAAGAAGGATGTTGTAAAACTTGAAGGGATTCAGAAAAGATTTACAAGGGTGTTGCCAAGGTTGGAGGGTTTGAGCTACAGGGAGAGGCTGGATAGGCTGGGTCTGTTTTCCCTGGAGTATCAGAATCTAAAGTGAGTGACCTTATAGAGGTTTATAAAATCATAAGGGGCATGGATAGGGTAAGTAGACAAGGGGTTTTCCCTGGATTGGAGGGAGTCCAGAACTAGAGGCCATAGGTTTAGGGTGAGAGGGAAAAGATATAAAAGAGACCTAAGGGGCAACATTTTTACACAGAGGGTGGTACGTGTATGGAATGAGTGGTGGAGGCTGGTACAATTACAGCATTTAAAAGGCAGCTGGATGGGTATATAAATAGGAAGGGTTTAAAGGGATATGGGCCAAATGCTGGCAAATAGAACTAGATTAGTTCAAAATATGTGGTTGGTGTGGATGAGTTGGACCGAAGGGTCTGTTTCCATGTTGTTTAACTCGGTTTGTTTGTAATTTATACAAATCGTTTGGATGTAAACAGAGTCATAGAGGTCCCAGCACTGATCCTTGTGGAACACCATCTCCAGTCAGAAAAAAAACACCCCTGCACAACTACTTTTGGTCTTCAATGACCAAATCAATTTTGGATCCAACTTGCCAACTTACCGTGGATCCCATTTGCCTTCATCTTCTGGACCAGCCCACCATGAGAGACCTTCTCAAATGTTTTAGTAAAGTTCATGTGGACACCAACCATTGCTCTACCCTTATCAATCCTCCTCTCCACTTCTGCAAGGTCTGTGAGACAACACCTCCCCAACATAAGGCCATGCTGACTATCCCAAATGAGATATTTTTGTCATGCAGTGTTCCTGAATCTTGCCATCTTTATCTTTCATCCTCACAGGAACATGCTGGTCCTGAGCTCTGACCAACTGGTCCCACATGTCAGGTGGGGACGTACCCTCAGGCGGCTGCCTCCAATCTAAATTTCTCCAGTTCTTGTCTCTGACTCTATTGTGGATCAGTGCGGCCTTCTCTCCTGTCCTCCAGCCTATCACTGTTCTTCTTCAAATATGTCATTGTCTGTCTGAGCCCAGGGTGTGGCCCCTTTAAGAGAAACTGGTGACAGGGAGTCAGTGTATCATGCAGATTCAAGCTAGGTGTCTGGGTCACAGGTCAGCAGCTCACCGTACTCCAGCAGCAGAGTCTGCCTCTGAAGGTTCAGCCTCTGATTCCTCACGACAATGTGAGGTTAGGTAGGAAGTTCAAAAATGAGCATTTGTCAATTGATTTAATTTGCTGTTACTTTGTCTTTGAATATCTCCTTTTTCAGTCTGTCCCTTTTCACCTTATTTTTTTCCCTGGATCTTTTGATCCATTGTACCCTTTCCCATTTTCTTGATTTTGACTCTGTCTGATGATCACACTATTTCTCCATTTCTAATTCAGTGCCTCTCTCTGTCTCTCTCCCCCTTATCTTCCCTTTGCTGACCCTTCCCATCTTTTCCCATCCTCTAACGTATGCCCAAATATTAGCTTTCTTTATTCTGCTAGTTGCTGTCTTCCTGTGTTATATAATTGTCCCTTGGTTTCTCCACCTGACTGTATCAACAACAATGAGCTGGGAGCAGAGTGTGTCCGATACTCCCCCAGGGAGTGTCTGATACATGAAACTAACTAACTGTTCACAGCACTTACCGTTTCCAGCTCTCCAATAATCACAGCACAGACACACTGTCTCTGTCTCTGTCTCTGTCTCTGTCTCTGTCTCTGTCTCTGTCTCTGTCTCTGTCTCTGTCTCTGACACTCTCACACTCTCACACTCTCACACCCCTATACTGCCATGAGATTCATGGCTGTGTCGAGTCTGTATTGAACCCCATGCTGTCCCTCTCCTGGCTCTGTTTGACGGGGACTGTGGAGAAACTTAGAAGCAGGAGGAGGCCATTCAGCCCTTTGAGTCTGCTCTGCTATTAGAGTTATCGAGTCCTAGAGATGTAGAGCACGGAAACAGACCCTTCGGTCCAACCTGTCCATGCCGACCAGATATTCCAACCTAATCTAGTCCCACGTGCCAGCACCCGGCCCATATCCCTCCAAACCCTTCCTATTCATATACCCATCCAAATGCCTCTTAAATGTTACAATTGTACCAGCTTCCACCACATCCTCTGGCAGCTCATTCCATACACGTACCACCCACTGTGTGGAAAAAGTTGCCCCTTAGGTCTCTTTTATATCTTTCCCCTCTCACCCTAAACCTATGCCCTCTAGTTCTGGACTCCCCCACCCCAGGGAAAAGATTTTGTCTATTTATCCTATCCATGCACCTCTTAATTTTGTAAACTTCTATAAGGTCACCTCTCAGCCTCCGACGCTCCAGGGAAAACAGCCCCAGCCTGTTCAGCCTCTCCCTATAGCTCAAATCCTCCAACCCTGGCAACATCCTTGTAAATCTTTTCTGAACCCTTTCAAGTTTCACAACATCTTTCCGATAGGAAGGAGAC
>NC_057711.1:1189616-1204957 GCF_004010195.1 Chiloscyllium plagiosum | reverse complement strand
GCCACCTTGCTGATCTTTGAGGGGCCCTATTCTCTCCCTAGTTACCCTTTTGTCCTTAATGTATTTGTAAAAACCCTTTGGATTCTCCTTAATTCTATTTGCCAAAGCTATCTCATGTCCCCGTTCTGCCCTCCTGATTTCCCTCTTAAGTATACTCCTACTGCCTTTATACTCTTCTAAGGATTTACTCGATCAACTGGTTTCCCTTGTCAACTCTACTAGTTACATCTTCATTAAATTCTAACAGATTAGTTAATCATGATTTCCCCTTCATAAATCCATGTAGAGGGAGTTTTACTCTGTATCTAACCCTGTGCTATGCCTGTCCTGGGTGAGTTTGCTGAAGATAGTTTGGAAGGCACTTTACGTTGAGTATAAAGGGAGATTTACTCTGACCTTGTGCTGTATGGAGACAGGATTTGTTGTTTATTTTGTGAATAAATAGCCTCTGAGAAGTGGTGTGGAAAGGTGAGCTGGTTACAGGGATGTATTCGGAGTCGGGGAGGGGGAGGGAGTTGGTGACTGAGTGTGTTCCCAGGGCCTGGGCCTGCTTCTTGCTGGATTCTAGTGTGAGTCGAGCTGCTGCGTGAGGTCGGATTTCAGGAAGAGAGGAGTGATTGCAGTGTCAGAGCCAGTCTGACGCTGGAACATTCTCCAGGGTGATACTGAGCCCTGACATGTATCAGACTGTTTGCTGGATTCATGATGTAACATCTGTTTAAACACTTTCAGGCCGTCTTTGATGTTGATAAGAACAAAGGCTTGACCCTGATTGAAATATTTGAAGGACTGACTGTTGACGATATCCGGAAATGTACAGGCTGTGACTTCAGTGTGAGTATCTGATTACTGCGACGCACTCGCCCTCACTCCCTTCCAGCTTGTTGGCAATAATGGAAAGCATTCCATTTCATTATTTGGCTCCCCTGCTTCTCTCATCTGTACACTGACTGGTGTCTCACAGTCCTCCCTCTCCCTCTCCCAGAGATACTTGTGCACTCACTGTCTTGCTCTCAGTCAGAGAGATACTTTGTTAAGTAATTTTATTTTAAAATACAATCCCTCCCGGCCATTCAGCCCAACAAGTCCACACCGACCCTCCAAATAGCATCCCAACCAGACACCCCTCTCCAACCCTTTACCCCTGCATTTCCCATGGCCAGTCCACCCTAACCTGCACATCTTTGGACTGTGGGAGGAAACCGGAGCACCCGGAGGAAACCCACGCAGACACGGGGAGAATGTGCAAACTCCACACAGACAGTCGCCCGAGGCAGGAATTGAACCCGGGTCTCTGGCACTGAGCCACCGTGCCACTCCTGTGTATGGCAAGGCACCTAGGGTGGTGAGGAGTCTGTTAGTGGTGAGGGGCTGGTGGAGGAGAGTTGGCAATTAAGGAAAGGTAAATGTTATTATTCAGTCTTGGTATCAGAGTGTCACTGGCTGGGTCAGCATCTAGTGGCCATCCCTGATTACCCTGTGGAGAGTCAACCCCATTGCTGTGGGTGTGGAGTCACACAGACCAGGTAAGGATGGCAGATTCCTTCCCTAAAGGACATTAGTGACCCAGATAGGTTTTTATAACAATTGACAATGGGTTCATGGCCAACGTTAGACTGCTAATTTCATGTTTTCATTGAATTCAAATTTCACCATCAGCCACGGCAGGATTTGCAGACTCTCTGGGGTTACCAATGCAGTGATAATGTCACTAGGCCATCCAGGGATGTGCGCCAATGTGTTAGGTAGCTAGTGATTTGGGATTGGGATTTCAGGGAGGCTGGGAGGGTGAGAATGCTCACAGCTTTCTCTGCTTGTGGTATACCCTGAGGGTGAGCTAACAGCTCTGCCTCTCTCTCTCTCTCCCTCCCCTACAGGTATCCCCGAACCTCCGGCCCATGGCACAGGTCTGAGAAAGTGGACAGAGCAGGCTTCCACTGGCTCTCAGCCTCTCCACGACGTTGTCCGAATCACAAAGGGAACTATTACAGTGCCTCGAATATACACCGAAACTTCACATCTACACATGTTAACAAATCAATATTCAACTGAATGTATTTTTCTGTTCCATGACGGGAAAATTTCACTGACTCTGTGCTTCCCGAATGAACGCACATATCATGGGGCTGTTGAAAGTGCAGAGTCAGTCAATTTATCCTGAAGGAATGTTATTAGGGGTTTGATACAGGATCCCATGCCTCCCTCTCACTGTATCTCGCTGTGTTCTTATCAGCTGTTTAAATGTTGCTGTTACATTTCTTTCTCGTCCAAGTTGCATCTTAGAAACAGTTGGTTTGTTCCAGGCAGTTTGTATTCCTCATCAGTGTGGTCAGTAATCCTGGATCTATTTGCTTTCTTTTCCCCTTGCTGCAGTGAGACTCCATTTCCCTCTGGTCACCAGGAGCAGTGGGAACATGGCCTCCTCTGGCTAAGGCAGCCATTTTGACCTGTTCCTTACACAGCCTCTACTCCTGGTCCACCCAGCAGCTCTGACAGCCAACAGGCAGACAGTGGCTACGTGTCTGACAGGGAGAGGGGGGGGGTGGGGGTTTTGGAGATCTGTGTGTTGACAACCAGCCAGGCTCCGCTGCAGAGCCCTAGCTGAGACTGAATACTGACTGTGGACACCATAACATTCAGCAACTTTGTCCCTGTGTGATGGAGAAAGCTGTTCCCTGGTAACGTGCTAATAGTGCTGTCAACCCCTCCCACCCCCAAATCAGCCTTCCACTCTGGCCTTTGAACCTGAACCCAGATATCCCCCTGGATTTTGGGAGTTGGAGGTGTCTACAGAGTTGTTAATTTCTCTGTCTCAGAGCAGAGACCCAGCAGTAAGCCAGGGAGTGGTGCTCAGTGCCTGGGGTTTTCAGCCTCTCCCCTCTTTTTGCCCTGTTCCCTTCGGGAGAGTTCGCAAAAAGACCATCCTGCCCTAGACCCTCAAACCAGCAGAACATCAGCATGACACCATCTGTTCAATTGGAGAGTGACATCTGTAATTTATGTAGCGCCTTTTGTGGTAATAAAGTATTGCAAGTGTTTTACAGAAGCACACATCAATCTGAAGCATTGATACTGAGCTGGGTGAGCAGGAAGATGAACAGCCTGTTACTCCAGAACCCGCTCTCTTTTTGGACTTGGCAATTCTAATTTCTGATTTCTCACCATGCCCAGTTGTGTTCTGTGAACAGCAGTACGGAGGAATGATCAAATCCTGAACCACTGTCTACTTCACAGCAACATTGTTCAGGACTTCTGCTGAAACCTACTGCTGATATTAGGCATTTTAAATTATTCTGTACGTGTGTGTGGGTGCATGTATGTGTATGTCTGTGTGAAAATGCATCTGCACATGCGTCCCTGTACACTCTTCCACTTGGGTCATGCCTGCAGTTGTTAAACAGGAATGAATGGGTACAAAGAAACCACATGCTTCAGGCAACCTTTACCCAGCACCAGCATTTCAGTCTGCCCAGAGAGCTGGGCAGTAAACACTACATTGGCCCTTTGTGATACAGCAGCCCACCCCATCGCTGTGACAGGGCTGAGTCAGTGAGCTGCATTCATCATCACTGGGATGGACCAGTTGAGCTGTAAAGAGAGACAAAATAGGCTTGGATTGTTCTGTTTAGAGCAGTGAAGACATGATTGAGATGCATCAGATTATGATTGGGTATGGACAAGGTGATTAGAGAGCAGCTTTCCCTTTCATTGAGGGGCCAATCATGAGGAGGTGTAGTTTTAGGGTAAGGGGCAGGAAGGGCAATTGAGAAAAAAAACCTTTTTAACTCTGAGGGCAGTGGGAATCTGGAATGCACTGCCTGGGAAAGTGATGAAGGCTGGAAATCTTCCAACCCATAAATATATTTGAATGAACACTTAAAATATCATAACATTGAAGGATATCGGACACATGCAGGAAATAGTGATTTGTGCACCTTTTGTGATAGTTATTTTGGGGTAGACTCAATGGGCCAAAGGGCCTCTTCTGTGCTGTATGACAATGACCAGTAACTGTGAGAGCCATTTGACAGCAAGACCCTGTACATCTTCAGGGTGCTCTCAGTCTCCACCAGATCAGTGTTTTCAAGTGCGTTGTCTCAACTTGATCGTTTGAGATTTGCTGGTGTGGTTTCGAGGGAGAGAGAGAGGAGTCTACAACCACAACTGGGAGAGCCAACTGCATGAGCAGCCCATTGCCATCTCCGCTACTGCCCCAGTCAGACAGTGAGAGTGACCTTGCTGCTTTGGGATGGTTTAATACCCAGCGATCAGTTAGGCTGCGGGAAGGTAGGTGTCTCGACAGTTGCTATCTATGTTCTGTATACCCTGTTTGTAAAGCCATTTAATTGTTTATATATAGGTTTCTAGTGTAAATATTATCGCAGACGCTGTTTATTGTTCGTCTCCAACACTGGATAAAATTCCACTTTGGGTTTAAATTATCTACCAAAGCTTAATCTTTGGTGAAAGTCCAACTTTGAACCTGCTCTTCACCTGCTGTGACATGTCAGAAGCACCTACCAGAATTTATTTCTTCTTTCAAGGGATGTGGGTGTGACTGGTAAGACCAGCATTTATTGCTCCTTCCTAATTGCTCCCCGAACAGGGTACCTCCCTCAGTCATTTCAGAGGACAATTACGTCCACATTGCTGTGGGTCTGGAGAAGGACATGCGATTTTTACAACAATTGATGATATTTTCATGGTCACTGAGACTAACTTCCAATCCCAGATTGATTCATAGTCTTCAGTTCAATCAGTCCACGCCAATCATGTTCCCAAACTAAACTACTCCCCCACCTGTACATGCTTGGCACATGTCCTTCCAACCCTTTCCTATTCACAAACTCATCCAAGTGTCTTTTAAACGTAACTGTACCTATATCCACCACTTTCTCTGGCAGTTCATATTACACGTGAACTGCTCAGTTAAAAAAAAGTTGCCCCTTGTATCCTTTCTAAATCTTTCTCCACTGTCCTTAAAAATATGCCCCCTAGTCTGAAATCCCCCACCCTTGAGAAAAGGCATGTGCTATTCACCTTATCTGTACCTTTCATGATTTTATAAATCTCTGTAAGGCCACCCCTCATTCTCCTACGCTCCAGTGAAAAAGAAACTCCCAGCCTGTCCTGCTAACTCGAGCTTCCCAGTCCCCAGCAGACTGTGTGCTGATTTGAACTCATCCCCAGAGCTTGAACCTGGGACTCTACATTACTGTTAAAACAAAGCAATATACTGCGGATACCTCAAATAGGAGAGAGTGCTGGAGAAACCTGGGAGGTCTCGCAGAATCTGGACAGAAGCGGAATTAATGTTTCGGATCTGGTAACTTGGAGAGAAACTGTTTGGTTCCAAAGTTGCTACCAGGGCTGCTGAATTTCTCTAGCACCTGCTATATTTCTTGCCTCTGGCTTACTGTCTCTACTCTACTGAGACACTATCTTTACTCACCTTAGTGTTAATTTATAACTTTGAATGGTACAGACAGGAGTTGTTTGCCTTGGAGCTTAGAAATTAAGAGGGGATTTAGGTCAGGTTTCCAAGATAATTAACATGAACTGATTTGTTTCTCTCTCTGTCTCCTGTAATGTCCTTTAGGGAGGGAAATCTGCCATCCTTACCTGGTCTGGCCTACACGTGACTCCAGACCCACAGCAATGTGTTTTTCTGTTCACTACCCTCTGAAATGGCCTAGTAAGGCACACAGTGGACAGTAAATGCTGACCCAGTCAGTGATGCTCACATCCAGTGAACATTCTTTTTTCAAAAGCCATCTGGTGGTGAATTGAGATTCCCTTTACCAAAAAAAAAATTAAAATACCTGCAAAGTGTTGATCCCTAGTCCGAGTTTGAGTCTTAACACGCACACGTACAGGATTCATGACAATCATAGAGATGTACAGCATGGAAACAGACCCTTCGTCCAACCCGTCCATACCAACCAGATATCCCAACCCAATCTAGTCCCACCTGCCAGCACCCAGCCCATATCCCTCCAAACCCTTCCTATTCATATATCCATCCAAATGCCTCTTAAATGTAATTGTACCAGCCTCCACCACATCCTCTGGCAGCTCATTCCATACACGTACCACCCTCTGCGTGAAAAAGTTGCCTCTTAGATCTCTTTTATATCTTTCCCCACTCACCCTAAACCTATGCCCTCTAGTTCTGGACTCCCCGACCCCAGGGAAAATACTTTATCTAATTATCCTGTCCATGTCCCTTAATTTTGTAAACCTCTATCAGGTCACCCCTCAGCCTCCGACGCTCCAGGGAAAACAGTCCCAGCCTGTTCAGCCTCTCCCTGTAGCTCAGATCCTCCAACCCTGGCAACATCCTTGCAAATCTTTTCTGAACCCTTTCAAGTGTCACAACATCTTTCCGATAGGAAGGAGACCAGAATTGCACGCAATACTCCCAACAGTGTCCTAACCAATGTCCTGTACAGCCACAACATGACCTCCCAACTCCTGGACTCAATACTCTAACCAATTAAGGAAAGCATACCAAACTCCTTCCTCACTGTCAGCAGTTACTGTTTTATACGCTGTTGCATTGTTTTGGAACTTTGGAGGAAAAAAATGTCAAAACAATGGCACTATTTTAAAACAAAAGGCCCGTCAGATTACAGTATTTTAATTCTTTACAAGGGGAGAGTGCCCAGTCAAAGGCTAGGCTAGCAACTCCAACGATCATCGGCTACAGCAGCATTGTCCTACACTCACATAAACCAGTTCCATGTGACCACATGTAATGGGCCTTCCTTCATGTGATTAAAGCAGCCTGCATCATGGTACAGAGTTCACCATCTTTCAACTGCTCCCTCAATATTGATCATCTTACCTGGTCGACAAGAGGAACAAGGAACAATGTTCTCCAAATAACATTTGTTTTTGGGTAATGTATTATAGGGTCTAACCTTCCTTTGTTTCCGTTGCTGTATTTCAGTATCTGGTGTCAGTATCACACTCTCATTGTGGTTACAGTTTAAGCGAGGATTGCAGGTGGGGTCTGTTGCTGCAAGATATTGCAACTGCTGACAGCTTGTTTAATGAAGTATGCTTTAACTTAAGTTGACTAAACTTAATGTCTCAGCAAGTGTAGCAATGTATAATTCTCTCTCTCTCTCTCTCTCTCTCTCTCTCTCTCTCTCTCTCTCTCTCTCTCTCTCATATACACACATACACATATACACACACACATGATTGCTCTTTCTAAGGACAGTAATTTTTTAGCCTTAATGAATTTTATAAAGTCTCTCCATGTCCATGGTTACTGCTTTCTCAAATATTTGTGGGGTTGTTGTTATCATGGTGGTGCCCGCTCCTGTTAGTACAGCACTAGCTCAGGGTTGCATACACCAATATTTTTCCGGAGAACCTAGAAACTATGGGTATTATGTGTCCCGAGGAAACATAGTCCTGATGTCCTTTTACTAGTGAGGCTGATGCTTCCCTTTCCTCCGGATATAGATTTGGACTTGAATATTACTGATATTACAACACAATTCAGCTTCTCCCAATGTAGCATGTATTTTGAAGGTGTATACTGTACCTTTAAGAGAGAGAGAGAATGCTGTTCTGAACTGAGAGATTACACGGACCTGTGTATATGACTAGATGACAGACCCAGGGTGTACTGGAAAATTGAAAATATGTTGCATTTAGCTGTGAAATTGATACCTGAGTTGATTGCTGTTTTGTTAACCATTTGAATTTAACCAAACAATTTTAATTATGGCCTAGGATACTAAAACCCAATTGAGTTTGAATTTATTGTTTTGCCAACATCATACCGATGAGACAATCCAATTTTGGGGGGTATAAAATGCAGAGCTTTTGAAAATTGGTCAGAGAGCAACTGCCATTGAGAGAGAAACACCTGGAGAGCTAATTCCAAACTAACATCTTGCTCTGAAAGAAATTTAGAAAATTCTCTGTATCAAAGGTAGCTTTTCACATGAAACGTACTCTCAGTACAAGAAAAAAGATGACCCAGGGAAATTAGCAGCTGGAAAAATGAAGATACACCAGAAGACAGCTGCTGTGTGGTTTTGAAATTAAGTTGATGTCACTTTAGTAAATGTCATACTGGAACAGCATATAGTTATAGAGTTGGAAGCAGATTGTAAGCAGTTAGGCAGGGGGACTTACAGTTATGAATTGTTGTTTCATGTTCACCTTTAGAGTTAAAAATTGATATTCTTTTCTTTAAACAGTGGAATTTGGGAGTTCTCTGTCACTCATATTTTAAGATTACGAGGCAAGGTGAACTTTTCTGGGTGTTTGGTTTAATTAACAGAGGGGTTCACCACCGTGCTGTAACACAGGACAAATGTGAAGCCCAAGGGGAAAGCATTTCAAACAGGAAGTTACAGGAAGCACAATTGTAGAAAGCCTTTCTCCATGTACCATGTTTGACTCTGAGCTGCCTCTGTACATTTTCAATGCTCTTAATTTCATAGTCTCAGAATTGTGGCGGTGTGGAAGGAGACCATTCAGTCCATAGTACCTGCACTGGTTCTGTCCCCTCATGCCAATCTCTTTCCTTTACCCCATATCCCTGCACACCATTTCTACCCCAATAACCATCCAATGCCCCTCTTGAATCCTCCATTGAACCTACATCCACCATATTCCTAGGAAGTACATTCTTTTGCCAAACAATGGTGTATGAATGATCTGAATGTGAGGGATAGAGGGTATTGCAGCCAAATTTACAGATGGTGCTAAAATAGATGTGAAAGTAAGTTGCAATGAAGAAAAGTGGATGGTAATAGGTTGGCTGATGATTGTGGATAAGTGAGAGGTTGTATATTTTGTTTGGAGAAATAAAAAGGTGAGAAACTTCAGAATGTGCAGAGGGATCGGGTTGTTGTTGTTGGGCATGGATCACAGTAAACTATGGTGTGGAGGAGCCGCTGTTGGACTGGGATGGACAAAGTTAAAAATCACACAACACCAGGTTACAGTTCAACAGGTGTTTAGGTACAGCAGGTAATAAGGAAGGCAAATGGGGTTTTGTATTTATTGCAAAAGGAACAGAACATAAAAGTACAGAAGTGTGGTTGCAACTGTACCAGGCATTAGTATGACTGCTCCTGGAGTATTGTGTAGTGTTGGTCCCTTTAGTTGAGAAGGGATGTAGTTGTATTGGATACAGCTCCCAGGAACTTCACTGGGTTGATTTGGAGATGGGGAACGGTGTGTGGTGGGAGGGGGGTTGTCTAATAAAGAGAGATGGATTCTGGGCCAGTGAATAAATTTGAGTATGATAGACAGATTTTTTAATGAGTAACGGGTTGAAGATTTATGGAGATGGGTGAGGAAAGTGGAGTTGAGGCTGAGATTAGATCAGCCATGATCATATTAAATGGTGGCGCAGGCTTGAGGGGCTGAATGGCCTTCTCCTGCTCTTTGTTACTAAATCCATACCCTGTCATTCTTGTTTTAACCCTTACTGAGGCCAGTGTCTCCCTGGTACTTGGCCTGGTTTGAATTCCCATGTCCCCACACTCTGAAATGTGGGTCTCTGGATACTAGTCCAGTGAGGCTATGATCGATCACTGTGTCCCTCCACGCTTCTGTCTGTAACTACGTTTCAAATGCAGAACAAAGTCTCCCTCCTGAAATGAAGTTAAAATGCACAACGCTGGATTGTGGCCGTGCAGGTGCACTGTGCAGTGTTTGAAACAAGAAACATGATGTACTGCAGGAACCACCCCCAACCTCCCACCTCAGAATGCACAGTATGGGATTAGAGTGCCACTCCCTGCTTTTGAAAATATCATTAACTGCACCAGGCCCTGAGTAAACACTGAAATTAACTTGTCCCTGCCTGACTGAAAGGTATGCAATAAACAGCACCTCCCCCAGCATCAACACATCCCGCTGTTAGAGTAAAGGAGAGTGATGAGACAGCAAAAGGTCCTGTTCTTACAACAGGTTTAATGTGTGTGTGTATATGGACAGCATCCCCCTCCCTCCACCTTCATTATTAAGTAATGTTGGCGCGTTGTTATAACCTTGCTGCTGTTGCATTGTTCAGGGAAGATGGTGGTGCTGTGATCATGTCGCCGGAATAGAAACTCCCACTAACATTGTGGGTGAAATAACCACACAGAGAAATTTATGTCGTTTTGAAAAGGAGTCTGCTGTCCTGACCTGGTCTGGCCTATAGGTGGCTCCAGACCCCCAGCAATGGGGTTAACAGCTCCATAACTACCCTCTGAAATGGCCAAGTGAGACTCACTTCAAGGGAACGAGGGGTGGGCTAGCCTTGCCTGTGACAAATAATAAAGAAAATAAATCTCAGCTGACAGTAGTACCACATAATCAGATCTCCGAGTGAAACCTGCCATCTATGAAGAGAAATCAAAGTTAATGTTTCAGGCAACTGAGACACTAACTCTGATTTCTCTCCACAGGAGCTGCCTGAGTGCCTGCAGATTATGCACTTTTTGAGCAGTCAATCCATGTAATATTTTGCAAATTCCAATTTGGAAATAGAACCAGTCTTTGACTCAAGATTGGGACACAGACAGACTCTAACCTCACACCTTTTAATGCATCGTCTGAGCTGTGGTGTCATTTTTTTTAATGAAACCTTAAGTTATCTCAGGAATATGACTGGAAAGAAGTTCTGGGATTTATATATTAATGAACCACAACCTGCAACCCATTCTAAAGATAAAAATCACACAACACCAGGTTATTGTCCAACAGGTTTAATTGGTGGTTGTGTTACACCACCAATGAAGGAGCAGCTCTCCGAAAGCTAGTGCTTCCAAATAGACCTGTTGGACTATAACCTGGTGTTGTGTGATTTTTAACTTTGCATACCCCAGTCCAACATTGGCATCTCCAAATCATTCTAAAGACGAAAGGCTTAACAGCAATCTACGCTTGTTCAATTTATCATTTTAGCTGCATCACACTGATCCTTTACAATAAATTCTGTGTCTTATGATCCTGCTCCCCAACCACCTGATGAAGGTGCAGTGCTATGAAAGCTAGTGCTTCCAAATAAACCTGCTGGACTATAACCTGGGGTTGTGTGGTTTTTAACTTGTCCACCCTAGTCCAACACCGGCTCGTCCATATTATTTCTTGGTGTCAGTTCCCCAAACTCCTCTTCTACAGCTTCCTGTTCATTCTGCAGCTTGTCCCCTGCTGGGGTTTTGCTGCTGGCACAGGTCTTTACTGTCTGGGAGAAACCTGTGCACACTCACTCAACTTCTGGATGCTTCTCTCCACCTGAAGGGTAACTCTTTCAGGATCTGTTTCCCATGGCAACAGCCCAATTTTATTCTTCCCTTGTTTTCAAAAACACCAAGCTGCTCACCTCAAGGTTTCTTAAAAGCATCATCTAAATCTTGGATAAAAGTAACAAGACACTGATGGAAACAAACAAAATAGGAGCAGGACTAGGTCGTTTGGCCCATTGAGTCTGCTCCCACCTTTTGTAATGATCGTAACTCCTGAGCCTGTTTCTCCTTTTCCCTCCTGTCCTTTGATCCCTCTAGCCCCAAGAGCTCTATCCAACTCCTTTCCGAAATCAATGTTCTGGCTCCAATAGCTTTCTGTGTCAGAGAATTGCACAGGCTCTCCACTCTCTGCGTGAAGACATTTCTCCTCAGCTCAGTCCTAAATAGCCCACCCTGTATTTTTCGACTGTGACCCCGATTCTGGAGTCCTCCACCATTGGAGCTGTCCAACCTACAAGGGAGATACTCAATAAATGGCAGCACACCAGGAAGCTCAGAGGGATCTTGGGGTGTTTGTCCACAGCCCCCTGGAGGTGGTAGGACAGGTGAATAGGGTGGTTAAGAAGGCCATGGGGATACTTGCCTTTATCAGTCGAGGCTTGGATGATCAGAGCAGGGAGGTTCTGGTGGAGCTGTACAGGAGTTTGGGGAGGCCACAGCTGGAGGACTGTGTGCAGTTTCTGGTGCCCACACTATAGGAAGGATGTGATTGTACTGGGAGGGGGTACAGAGGGGATTCACCAGGATACTGCCTGGGCTGGAGCAGGTTAGTGATGAAGACAGGCTGGAGAAGCTCAGGGTGGTTTCTTTAGAGCAGAGAAGGCTGATGGGGTGGGGCTGATCGAGGTGGATAAGATTATGAAGGGATGGGGGAGATAGAAAGCAGCTGCTCCCCTGTAGTCACAGGGTCAGTAATAGGGAACGTAATAGTTGGATGAAAGGGTGGTGGGGGTCTGGAATGAACTGCCTGGAGCGGGGGTGGGGGGAGTTGAGGCAAGAAACCTCACAACCTTCAAACAGTACTGGATGGAATATCATAACATTCCAGGCGATGGGCCAAGTGTGGGGGAAATGGGACTCGTCGATAGGTTAGTGCAGAATCAATGGGCTGAAGGGCCTCTGCTGTGCTGAATGACTTGATGACTCAGCACCATGTACAGAACCTAAAACAAAATTCAACATCCTTTTAATCCTACATAATGCAGAAATACAAATTAATACATGTTTCTATCCTCTTCAGCTGTTAAGGTTTCAATAATATCATTAACATTCCTAATAAAATCTCTCTAATCCAATCTCACTTCCCCACTGTATGCGTTGTCCCAGCTGTTTGAAACATTTAAAGCAGATGGACCATGTTAAACTGAGTTTAAACGTGACTGGTTTACATTCCACCTTCTTTTTCTGGCTTTGCCTTAAAAATAAAAATACTTTCTCCCTTCTCCTCTGGTTCATCATCTTTAAAACCTCGATCAGCTCCCTATCATCAGTCTTATATCGCAAAGAAAGATTGCTGGCCACTTTAATCTTTTCTGATCATTATAAACATTTGTTCAGGTATCATTTGAGGAATAAAAAATGATTCTTCTCCAGTATATCTCCTTATTTTCCTGCATTTTAAAATCCATTTTCTGATCTGTTCTTGAAGCCACTGTGTTTCTGTGACAAGTCCAGTTCCGTTTCTGATTCTGCCCCCCACCCCAAATATTGACAGTGGGGGATTCAGTGATGGTAACACCATTGACTGTCAAGAGGCAATGGTTAGATTATGTCTTATTGGAGATGGTCAGAGCTTGGCATTTGAATGGGGAAAATGTTATTTGCCACTCATCAGCCCAAACCTGGTTATTGTCCAGATCTGGCTGCATTTGAATACAGACTGCTTCAGTACCTGAGGAGTTGTGAATGGTGCTGATCATTGTACAATCATCAGGGAACATCTGACCTTGTGATGGAGGGAAGGTCATTGATGAAGCAGCTGGAGATGGTTGGGACTAGGACACTATCCTGAGGGACTCCTGCAGAGCTGTCCCGGAGCTGAGATGACTGACCTCCAACAACCCCAACCATCTTCCTCTGTGCCAGGGATGGCTCTAACCAGTGGAGAGTTTGCCCCCGATACCCATTGACTCCAATCTTGCCAGGGGCCCTTGATGCTATACTGAGTCAAATGCAGCCTTGATGTCAAGAGCTGTCCCTCTCCCCTCCCCTCGGGAATTCAGCTCTTTTGTCCATGTTTGGCCCAGGCTGAAACGAGGTCAGGAGCAGAGTGACCCTGGGGGAACCCAAACTGGGCGTCACTGAGCAGGTTATTGAATTGAGAGCTTGGCATTTGAATGGGGAAAATGTTATTTGCCACTCATCAGCCCAAACCTGGTTATTGTCCAGATCTGGCTGCATTTGAATACAGACTGCTTCAGTATCTGAGGAGTTGTGAATGGTGCTGAACATTGTACAATCATCGGTGAACATCCCCCACTTCTGACCTTGTGATGGAGGGAAGGTCATTGATGAAGCAGCTGAAGATGGTTGGGTCTAGGACACTGTCCTGAGGGACTCCTGCAGAGATATCCTGGAGCTGAGGTGACTGACCTCCAACAACCCCAACCATCTTCCTCTGTGCCAGGGATGGCTCTAACCAGCGGAGAGTTTGCCCCCGATACCCATTGGCTCCAATCTTGCCAGGGGCCCTTGATACTATACTGAGTCAAATGCAGCCTTGATGTCAAGGGCTGTCCCTCTCCCCTCCCCTCTGGAATTCAGCTCTTTTGTCCATGTTTGGCCCAGGCTGAAACGAGGTCAGGAGCTGAGTGACCCTGGGGGAACCCAAACTGGGGGTCACTGAGCAGGTTATTGAATTGAATTGAATTAAATTTATTATCATGTGTACCGAGGCACAGTGAAAAGTTTTGTCTTGTGAGCAATACAGGCAGATCACAGAGTTAAGTCGCATAGATAATAAATAATAGGTAAATATCGGCAAAAACACAGGTACAGGCAAATGCTAAGATTTTGTGAGTCCATTCAGTATTCTAACAACAATAGGATAGAAACTGTTTTGAAACCGGCTGGTGCATGTGTTCAGGCTTCTGTACCTTCTCCCCGATGGTAGAGGTTGTAGAAAAACATTGCCAGGGTGGGATGGATCTTTGAGAATGCTGGAGGCCTTTCCTTGACAGTGGGCCTGGTAGATAGATTCTATAGATGGGAGGTTGGCCTTTGTGATTGTCCAGGCCGAATTCACCACTCTCTGTAACCGTCTCTGATCTTGAATGGTACAGTTGCCATACCAGGTAGTGATACATCCAGACAGAATGCTCTCGATGGTCCACCTATAAAAGTTGGCAAGGGTATTCGCCGTCATGCCAAACTTCCTCGGCTGCCTGAGGAAGAAGAGATGTTGTTGGGCCTTTGTAACCTGTGCGTCCACATGAAGAGTCCAAGAAAGCTTGTTGTGGATGACCACTTCCAGGAGCTTGACACTCTCCACTCATCCCACCGCTGTGCTGTTAATGTGTCAGAGGGCATGAGTAACATCCCGCCGAAAGTCAATAATGAGTTCCTTGGTTTTGCCGGCATTGAGAGCTAAGTTGTTCTCAGTCCGCCATTTTCCAGATCTTCCACCTCCCGTCTGTAATCTGTTTCATCGCCATCTGAGATTCGACCGACTATGGTGATGTCGTCAGCGAACTTGTAAATGGCATTAGTCTGGTATTTGGCGATGCAGTCATGGGTATACAGTGAGTACAGTAGGGGGCTGTGTACACACTCCTGGGGGGGCTCTAATGTTGAGTGTTAGTGAGGATGAAATATTGTTCCCAATCTTCACGGATTGTGGCCTGTGGGTTAGAAAACTGAGGATCCAGTTACAGAGAGAGGGGCTTAGTCCGAGATCCCTAAGTTTAGTAATCAGTCTCGAGGGGATAATAGTATTGAAGGCTGACCTGTAGTCAATGAGTAGGATTCTTACGTAGCTGTACTTGGTGTCAAGATGTTCTAGGGAGGAGTGAAGGGCAAATGATATGGCATCTGACATGGATCTGTTGGTCCGATAGGCAAATTGGAGTGGGT
>NC_057711.1:1177058-1185447 GCF_004010195.1 Chiloscyllium plagiosum | reverse complement strand
GGGGCTGTTTTCCCTGGAGCGTCGGAGGCTGAGGGGTGACCTTATAGAGGTTTACAAAATTATGAGGGGCATGGATAGGGTAAATAGACAAAGTCTTTTCCCTGGGGTCGGGAAGTCCAGAACTAGAGGGCATAGGTTTAGAGTGAGAGGGGAAAGATATAAAAGAGACCTAAGGGGCAACCTTTTCACGCAGAGGGTGGTACGTGTATGGAATGAGCTGCCAGAGGATGTGGTGGAGGCTGGTACAATTGCAACACTTAAGAGGCATTTGGATGGGTATATGAATAGGAAGGGTTTGGAGGGCTATGGGCCGGGTGCTGGCAGGTTGACTAGATTGGGTTGGGATATCTGGAGGCATGGACGGGTTGGATCGAAGGGTCTGTTTCCATGCTGTACATCTCTATGACTCTAAGATATTCTCAGGGAATTGCACAACAGAAATGTGGAGGTTGTTTCAGAAGCACTTGCAATTAGTGCTAGATAGGTTTGTCCCACTGAGGCAAGGAAAGGATGGTATAGTGAAGGAACCTTGGATGAAAAGAGATGTGGAACATCTAGTCAAGAGGAAGAAGGAAGCTTACTTAAGGTTGAGGAAGCAAGGATCAGTCGGAGCTCTAGAGGGTTACAAGGTAGCCAAGAAGGAACTGAAGAATGGACTTAGGAGAGCTAAAAGGGGGCATGAAAAGGCCTTGGTGGATAGGATTAAGGAAAACCCCAAGGCATTCTACATTTATGTGAGGATCAAGAGCATAGCCAGAGTAAGGGTAGAACCGATCAGGGATAGTGGAGGGGACTTGTGCCTGGAGTCAGAGGAGGTAGGGGAGGTCCTTAATGAATACTTTGCTTCAGTATTCATTAATGAGAAAGACCTTGTCATTTGTGAGTACAGTGTGAACAGGCTGATATGCTCAAACAGGTTGATGTTAAGAAGGAGGATGTGATGGAAATTTTGAAAAACATGAGGCGGCACGGGGGCTCAGTGGTTAACACTGCTGCCTCACAGCGCCAGGGTCCCGGGTTCAATTCCCGCCTCAGGCAACTGACTATGCGGAGTTTGCACGTTCTCCCCGTGTCTGCGTGGGTTTCCTCCGGGTGCTCCGGTTTCCTCCGACAGTCCAAAGAAAAATGTGCAGGTTAGGTGAATTGGCCATGCTAAATTGCCCGTACTGTTAGGTGAAGGGGGTAAATGTCGGGGAGTGGATCTGGGTGGGTTGCGCTTCGGCGGGTCGGTGTGGAATTGTTGGGCCGACGGGTCTGTTTCCACACTGTAAGTAATCTAATCTAGTAAGTCCACTGGGCCAGCTGGGATATACCCAAGGTTACTACAGGAAGTGAGAGAAGAGATTTCTGTGCCTTTGGCGATGATCTTTGCATCCTCACTGTCCACTGGAGTAGGGCCAGATGATTGGAAGGTGGCAAATGCTATTCACTTGTTCAAGAAGGGAATGGAGATAATCCTGGGAATTACAGACCGGTCAGTCTTATGTCCCTGGTGGCAAATTATTGGAGAGGATTCTGATAGACAGGACTTATAATATTTGGAAAAGTGAAGCTTGATTAGAGATAGTCAGCATGGCTTTGTGAGGGTCAGGTCATGCCTCACAAACCTTATTAAATTCTTTGAAGGTGTGACAAAACACATTGATGAAGGTAGAGCAGTGGATGTGCTGTATATGGATTTTAGCAAAGCATTTGGTAAGGTTCCCCGTGGAAGGCTCATTCAGAAAGTAAGGAAACATGGGATACAGGGAAATCTGGCTGTCTGGATACAGAATTGGCTGGCCCAGAGAAGACAGTGTGGTGGTAATTGGAAAGTATCTCGCCTGGAGCTCGGTGATCAGTGGTAGAACATAGAACATAGAAGAATACAGCGCAGTACAGGCCCTTTGGCCCTCGGAATTGGCTGGCCCAGAGAAGACATTGTGGTGGTAATTGGAAAGTATCTCGCCTGGAGCTCGGTGATCAGTGGTGTTCTGGTTTTGGTGCAGGGATTGGTTCTGGGACCTCTGCTCTTCGTGATTTGTATAAATGACTTGGATGAGGAAGTGGAAGGGAGGATTAGTAAGTTTGCTGATGACAGGAAGGTTGTTGGAGTGGTGAATAGTGTGGAGGGCTGTTGTAGGCTTTAACAGAACATTGACAGGATACAGAACTTGGCTGGTATGTGGCAGATGGAGTTCAACCTGGAAACGTGTGAAGTTATTCATTTTTGAAGATCAAATTAGAATGTAGATTACAGGGTTAAAGGCAGGATTCTTGGCAGTGTGGAGGAACAGAGGGATCTTGGGGTCCATGTCCATAAATCTCTCAAAGTTACCACCCAAGTTGATGGGTTTGTTAAGAAGGTGTATAGTGTGTTGGCTTTCATGAGCAGGAGGATTGAGTTTAAGAGCCATGAGGTTATGCTGCAGCTCCATAGAGCCGAGGTTAGACCACACTTGGAATATTGTGTTCAGTTCTGGTCACCTCATTATAGGAAGGATGTGGAAGCTTTAGAGAGGGTGCAAAGGAGATTAACCAGGAAGATGCTTGGACTGGAGGGTGTGTCTTATGAAGAAAGGTTGAGGGAGCTAGCGTTTTTCTCATTGGAGTGAAGAAAGATGAGAGGTGACTTGATAGAGATGTACAAGATGATGAGAGGCATAGATAGAGTGGAAAACCAGAGACTTCTTCCCAGGGTGGAAATGGCTATCACGAGGGGCATCATGTTAAGGTGATTGGAGGAAGGTTTAGGGGAGATGTCAGAGGTAGGTTCATTACACAGAGAGTGGTGGGTGTGTGGAATGCACTGCCAGCGGTGGGAGTAGAGTCAGATACATTAGGGACATTTAAACGACACATGGATGATAGTACAATGAAGGTTTTGTAGGTTAGTCTGATCTTCAAGTAGGATAAAAGGCCGGTACAAGATCAAGGGCCGAAGGGCCTGTACTGTGCCGTACTGTTCTAGGTTCTGTGTTCCATGTTGTATGGTGAATCCTGATTATGATGTTTGTCATTTATGTACATTATTTAGATGAGTAAATAGGAAGCATTGCAGATGACAGGAATATCGGTTTCAGGGCAGTGAAGTGCACTATCTAAGATTACAAAGGGATATTGAGCAATTGGGTCAGTGGGCTGAGGAGGGGCAGATAGAGATTAATTTGGATCGATGTGAAATATTGCATTTTGGTAAAACAAACACGGACAGGACTTATACAATTATTGGTCGGTTGAAATTTGCATCATGGGTAGGCAGGGTGGTTCAGGAGACATTTTACACACTTACCTTCAGATGTCTGAGCGTAGGAGTTGGGACGTTATGTTGAAGTTCAACAGGACATTGGTGAGGCACTTTCTGGAGTCCTGTGTGTTGTTGTGGTCGCTCTGTTCTCGGGAGGATATTATTAAACTGGAGAGGGTTCAGAAAAGATTTACCAGGATGTTGCTGGAAACGAAGGGCTTGAGTTATAAAGAAAGACTGGATAGGCTGGGACTTTTTCCACGGGAGTGTAGAAGGCTGAGGTTTATAAACACCATGAGGGACATAGATAAGGTGAATGACAAAGGCCTTTTCCCTGGGGTGGGCGAGTTCAAATCTCAGGGATATATATTTTTAAGGTGAGGTGAGGAGCAACCTTTTCTACACACAGAGTGGTTTGTGTGGAATGAACTGCCAGAGAATGTGGAGGATGCAGGTACAGTTACAACATTTTACAATCAACTCACCAACTTCTCCAGATGCACCATTGAAAGCATATGGTCCAGGTGCATAACGGCCTGGTATGGCAACAGCTCTGCCCCAGGACCGTTAGACACTACAGGTGGTGGTGTGTACAGTCCAGACCATCACAGAAGCCAACCTTCCATCTATGGACCCCATTTACACAGCTCGCTGTCACAGAAAGGTCGTCAACTTTAAAGACCCCTCCCACCCTGGTAATGACCTCCTACAACCTCCTCTGTCAGGAAGATACAGAAACCAGCACCCTCGCACCAGCAGGTTCAGGAACAGCTTCCAGGCTGTTATTAAACTGATGAAGGACTTCTCTAACTTCAAATAAATGTTGATCTTACCCTGTACACCTCCTGTTCAGTGTAACCCTGTATGTCTCACTCTGTCGAAACAGACTGGGATCGGTATGTCATTGGTTGCTATGATCTGCCTGTACTCCTCACAAAACAAAACATTTCACTGTTCTTAGGTACATGGGCCTATAATAAACCAAATCAAACATTTAAAAGACATTGTTAATTTTAAATCTGACATAGATAAACTTTTCTTCAGGAAGGGTATTAAGGGATAAAGGCCAAAGGCAGATTATATGGAGTTAGGCCTCTGATCAACTATGATCTCATTGAATGGTGGAACAGGCTTGAGGGGCTGAATGGCCTGCTCCTGTTGCTGTGTTCTTGTGTGAGTTTATTTCAGTGATAGCCTGGAGTTACACTGAGAGGCAGCAGTAGCAGGGAGGAGGCTGTTGATATAGCAGTGATTATATTGATGTGTTCTCAACAGCACTGAGAGATGGTAACTGCTCATTTTCACACACCATCTGTGCTCACACGTCTGCCTGCTGTTCCTTTTCTGTTCTCCCAAAACAAGAACTCAGTGAAATCAATCACCGGCAGAATTCAGGCCGGACAGCACCCAGTAATAACGAGGGCTGGCTCAGGGCTGCAGAGGCCTTGAACATTCGGGGGGTATATGCTGAAGAGACAGAAGCTGAACAGGCCTGAGAACAGGACAGGCAGAAAGCACAGACTGACAGTGTGACCGTGAGTGCAGCAGACTAACACAGAGGCAGGCACAGATGATTAAACAATCAGCTGTAACCTCCTGGATAGTGTCAGAGACATTCCTGCCTGAACCACTTTGGAAAAACAGATAAAGGAAGAAAACACCTGTCAGTTTCTTGTTCAAATCCGATCCCTAAACTGAAAGGTTCTGGATTTAAGTCCATTTCAGTCAAATCACACAAGCACAGCAAAGTTTATATATTCTCTCTTGGAGTGTGAGGTCACTGGTTAGGTGTTGTCCTTCCCTGATGACCCTCCAGCTGAGAGTCTCACTCACCTATTTCACAGGGTGGTTAAGAGTCAGCCCCTTTGCTGTGGAATTGGAGTCCCACATGTAGCTCAGACTGGGGAAGGATGGCAGATTTCCTTCCCCCAAAGGACATTACTGAACCTGATGGTTTTCCTTACAACAGTCATTATCGCTGAAAGTCTATTTCAATTCCAGAATTAGTAACAACCAATTGAATTAATTAACTGAATTCTGATTCTAGGGCAGGTAGAACAGACAGATTGGTTCATTCAGCACCAACATAATGGTGTGATTGTGAGAAATCTCACCAGTAACTCTGTGTAAAATGAATCTATGTCCACAGAGTACAGTGTATTAGTCTGATCCCCTGGATACTGAATCTACTGACATTTCTACAGTGTCCCTGTCTGCTCACTGCTGAGGGACTCTCTATTGTACTGTCGTTGGTAGCAGGATGTTAGCGTAAGGATGTTTGAGTCATTGCCTGCCCATGGAAACCCATGTTCCTCTCTCAGCAGCAAGCTCACTTCTCCTGCTCATTAACATCGATTCCGTTTGTGTGAATTGCTGTTTGCAAATCAGCTCCTACGCAAGAGAAAGAAAGAATTGCTCTTGAAAAGTAATTGATCAGTGAAGAACTAAGACACAGGTCTCTAAATGTTCACTTCTTCCTGTGTTGTGTGTCTCTCAGCTCCAGTTTCCCTGCTCTGATCTCAGGTCACACACTGCTGCCATTTGTAATTGTGTCTGAGTTTGCCCCCTCTATGACCAGTGCTGCTGCTGGGATAGAGGTACAGGAGCCAGTCTGACAAGGCAGAGGGGGAAATGCAGTTTGATGGTTTTTGGTGCAATGCTGCCCTCTTGACTCAGAACCATTGTGTCTGTAAGTCTGAGTGCTGCAGCCATCAGCTGTTACCATGTGAATGGGTGTGTTTGACAAGATATAATAAAAGACGTGCAAATGAAATCAATACAGTGGAGAGAATAAGCTTCAAACACTGTATCCTAGCAACAAGGAGTAAGTGCGGTAATGGAGGCCTCTGAGCAACCACAATAGGTTGCCACCAGGCAGGGCAGTCACAAAGCTCGTAATAACATCCACGTTTTAAAGAAGTTAACTGTTTGGTGCTCACCCACAGTGTTCCTTGTTGGAGCGGCTGCAGTGTTACTGTGACCTTCAGCTGGGATGCCTCTATCTCTGCACACTGCTCCAAAAGTGTCAATCTTCAGTCTCTTCACCTCCCAGGTACCTTCCCCTGCAACTGGAAAAGATGCACAACCTGCCGGTACACCACCCCTCCTCACCTCCATCCAGGGCCCCAAACAGTCCTTCCAGGTGAGACAGAGGTTCACCTGTCTCTCCTCCAACCTAGTTTACTGCATCAGGTGCTCCCGGTGTGGTCTTCTCTACATTAGGGAGACCAAACGTAAACTTAGGGAATGGTTCCCCGAGCATCTCAGCCAGGCCCGCAGGGGCCGACCGAACCTCCCAGTCACTGCCCATTTTAATTCCCCTTCCCACTCCCTTTCTGACATGACCATCCTTGGCCTCCTCCATTGCCACAATGAACCAAACTGCAAATTGGAGGAACAACACCTCATCTTCCACTTGGGCAGCCCACAGCCCGGAGGTCTCAACATTGAATTCTCCAATTTAAAATAACCTCCCTTCCCATCCCCTCCCCCTCCCTTCCACTCCTCCCTGCCACCAACCTGATTCATTCCTCCCATTGGCCAATCCTCTACCTGTCTTCACCTATCCCCACCTCACTACCCTGCCCCTACTATCCCCTTTATCTGCAGCTAACCCCCACACCCACCCCCAGTCCTGAAGAATGTTGACTTCTCCACCTCCTGATGCTGCCTGGCTTGTTGTGTTTTCCCAGCCTCCTGCCTGTCTACTTACTTCCTCTTTAAACAAGGGTATCACATTAGTGATTTTCCAGTCCTCAGGGACTCTCTCATATTCCAGCGATTCCTGAAAGATCACTACTAACGCCTCTACTGTCTTTCAGCCATCTCCCTTAGAACTCTGGGGTGTAGTCCATCTGGTCCAGGTGATTTATCCACCTTCAGGCCATTCAGTTTTCCTTGGTGACGGTCACCACACTCAGCTGTACCCCCTCACTCTCTGGAATGTTTGAGATGTTACTTGTGTCTTCCACCATGAAGACTGAGGTGAAGTAATTATCCTTGCTCCCCACTACTATCTCTCCAGCAACCCAATGTCCACTTGTGCCTGTCTTTTGTCTTTATATATCTAAAGAAACTCTTACAGCCTTCCTTTATATTACTGGCTAGCATACCCTCATATTTAATCTTCTCCCTCCTTATTTCTTTTCTCGCTGCCCTCTGTTGGTATCTGTAAGCTTCCCAATCCTCTGGGTTTCCTACTGCCCTTTGCCACATTTTCTCTTTTGCTTTGATGCTGACCCTGCCTTCCCGAGGCGCCAGGGTTGCCCCATCCTCCCTGTACCAGGCGTCTTTTACCTCGGGATGAATCTCTGCTGTGTCTCCTGAATTACTCCCAGAAACTCCTACCATTGCTGTTCCACTGTCTTACCTGCTAGGCCCCTCTCCCAGTCCATTCTCCCCAGCTCCTCCCTCATGCTCTGTAGTTGCCTTTATTCAGCTGGAACACCGTTACCTCGGATTCTATCTTCTCCTGCTCAAATTGCAGCGTAAATTCAATCATGTTATGATCGCTGTTTCCTAAGGGTTCCTTCATGTTAATATCCTTTATCAAGTCTGACTCATTGCACAACACTGAATCCAGTATTGCCTGTTCCCTTGTGGGCTCCACCACAAGCTGCTCCAACAAAACCATCTTGTAGACATTCCACAAATTCCTTTACTTGCAATTCACTCCCAACCTGATTTTCCCAATCTACCCGCATATTGAAATGCCCCATGATCATTGTAACTTTGCCTTTCCTACACATCTTTTCTACCTCCTGGTGGATAGAGTCATAGAGATGTACAGCATGGAAACAGACCCTTCGGTCCAACCCGTCCATACCGACCAGATATCCCAACCCAATCTAGTCCCACCTGCCAGCACCCGGCCCATATCCCAACCCAATCCCTTCCTTTTCATATACCCATCCAAATGCCCTTTAAATGTTGCAATTGTACCAGCCTCCACCACATCCTCTGGCAGCTCATTCCATACACGTACCACCCTCTGTGTGAAAACGTTGCCCCTTAGGTCTCTTTTATATCTTTCCCCTCTCCCCCTAAACCTGTACCCTTTAGTTCTGGACTCCCCGACCCCAGGGAAAAGACTTTGTCTATTTATCCTATCCATGCCCCTCATAATTTTGTAAACATCTATAAGGTCACCCCTCAGCCTCCGAA